>NC_133315.1:20207512-20222771 GCF_012295235.1 Primulina huaijiensis
AGAAAATATATAGTTTTTTATTGGTAAAATAGGAAGCATGAGGACGAGGAGTAGGTCCAATGGATAACGTAAGATTGACCAATTTTGGAATCTTCCACGAGTCCCGGCCCACTTCCTTCACTTGTTTTCTTTCCAATAATTTACCAGCTCCCAACTTTTCAACATAATAAAATTTTATAATTTAATTATATTTTTAAAAATATATAATTTCTAATCATCATTTTTTTATTAAAAAAATATGAATTCGTATGTATATATTTATTTCAATACGCGTCATTGGAACATGAAGAAATGACTTAAATAATAGATGACAATGATTTCATATTTTAAATAGTTTTTTTTTCAAAAACAAATGCAAAGATTCGACTCCGACAAATTATATTTATATTTAATAAAATTCAGAGGACACTCTAAATTTAATTATGTGTTTTGGATTTATTTTTTTATTTATTTAAAAAATTTATTTATTTTTTTATTAATCAGCTTCCAGCTTGCATTTGAAAGCCAACTAACAATCTAAAATATTCATAAATAGAAAAAACCAACTCAGCATTCTGTACATGAGAAAAGAATAAATTACATAATAAGGAAATAATAAAAGGTAAATATGGATAATTTCACTTTTATAAAATTTAAATATTATCTTGCGGAAAATTTGAAAAGTGTACGACTCATTTTAACCCTATCTGCCAAATTATGTGTTTTTTTAAAACAATATACAATTTTTTTTTAAAAATATATGGTATAAAAATTTTAAAAATAAGTTTTAGCTAGAAAATTATCTAATCATTTCATATGTTACTAATTTAATTAATATTTTTAATTTCAATATAACAACTACTATGCTTTTATTTTATCCATAATATAGGGAAACCCAATATTTGTAAAGCTTCATATTAACTGTCATTTATAATAATTTTAATTGAATAAGAAATTATTGTCGGTGGATCTTTTGTTACAAAGCAAAAACTTGTGTGATACGGTATCACGAGTCGTATTTTTTGTGATACGGATCTCTTATTTGGATCATCCATGAAAAAGTATTACTTTTTATGCTAAGAATATTACTTTTTATTGTGAATATCGGTAGGATTGACTCGTCTTACATATAAAGATTCGTGAAATCGTCTCACAAGAGACCTACTCAAACATTAATTAGCAGAGTGGTAAAAAAAATAGATAAAATAAAAATATAGATACTGAACTATATATTTGGGACGAAGTAGTAAACGTGATTGAGGAAGGTAAAGAAACTATCATCTTGATTTTATTTTTTAGAGTAATAATCGAATTAAGCATCTAGTATTTGATTGGAATATCCACCAAATTTGTTTATAAGATATGTTATTTGATCAACAAAACTCTACTTAATCCACAACTACTTCTTAAAATATTGTGTGTAGATGTCACGAGTGACATCATTCTCAAGATTTGCAAATCATTAAATGGTGACTAAATACCCACACTCAAATTCATTTTTTATTTAATTAAACTATGAAAAAGCACGTGTTTTAGAAATATATGAAACAAAACCGACGAAAAAAATCAGTATTTTGGAAATAATAATTCATATAATATCAATAATTGCAAAAAACATAACTAATCAATAAATTTAGAAACTTGACATTTAGATTTAAGATTACAATTACGTATACCTTATCGAGCAATTCAATGGATTCCTTAATCGAACAAACAAATAAAATTTGAAGTCACGATTTCAAATGATGTAAGTCTCGTTGATGTGTCATTGTTAACATATGCTTATAAAGATTCACTTGAAGTACAAGTATATATTTGAACATAAATACAACAACTGAGAATATGATTTTACCTTTACATCATTTGAACATGTTGTTTTGTGTAATTTGCATAACTGATTTCATCTGTTGTTTTAATGATTGCTTTGAGACAATTGGTACATGCTTCATACCATGGTTTTGATTTATTTTCAATATCACATATAGTTGTTTTAAAGTAGTAATACATGTCCTCTAAAAAGAATAAAACTTTTAATGTTTATATGAATGACATGAATTCGTTTACGTGAACATTTTCACATATGTTTTCCATAGTTAAATGTACTTTTAAATATTTTTTTCAAGCCAAAGTAAATTACTCGGGAAAGTATATATAAATTTAAAAGATGACTATGGAAGTAATTTACATTTATGTTATATCTAAAATATAATTACGTTGAATAATAAAATGACAAACTTGTAAATTCACAATTCTAAAACTAATATATTTATTCACGTATTTAGATATGATGAAATACATTAAGCCCGTGTTTTGATGATAAGTATTTTTAAGTATAATTTACATTTATGTCCTAACTAAAATACAATAATGTTGAATAATAAAAGACAAACTTATAAATTCGCAATTCTAAACTAATATATTTATTCACACATTTAGATTATTTACACATTTAGATAAGAATTTAAATAGGAAATAGATATATTATTTATCTTAAAATTAATAAGACATAATGATAACTGTAATTTACATTTATGTCATAACTAAAATACAATAATATTGAATAATAAAAAGACAAACTAGTTAATTCTTAATTCTAAACTAATATATTTATTCACACATTTTGATAAGAAAATAGATAAAGGGATCCCAAATTACTCACCTATGATTTTTTTTTAAAATTTCGTTATTTTTTTAGATATAGCTTTCATTATTAAAATAACGCGGTTATATTATATTTAATAATAATCACTATCAAAACCATGGCTTTAAAAACTCTAGATGCAATTATATATTATAGATTAGTAATTAATGTATATATTAAGTCTCCTAATTAGCTAGTGCAACTTAAATTGACTAGTATATTAATATTCCTATTTCTCGAAGCTTACGTACGATAATTTCACCAGCAGTCCTTGAATGAATCATGTTCGAAATCGCTGTTGTTTGATTATTGTTCTACTTTGTTTCGTCTGGAACTTCCGTAATAGTATATTAATCGTTTAATTATTTTGAGTTTGTTTGTTTATTTTGTTTTAGTTTCGTTTGACTAATCCTTAATAGTGAGCGATTTTCCTCCTAAATAAATTACCACTGATGAAGATTCGACGTTAAGCTTCCTATGTTTTACCGCTAATCATATGTCAGCTGTAATTAAAGAACGCTGTTGTACTACTTATTGGGCCTCATATTATAATGGGCTTTGATACCAACTTTTGGAAAGTTGGGCTTATCCTTTTAGTTTAAGCTAAACATTTGAGTCTAAAGAAAATTAATTAAAGTACGAGAAAAAGGAAGAGAAGAGTTTAAACTATAACATTGATAAAATAAAAAGGGATTTTTATTTAAAAAAAATTATGAATTAAGTAAAAAGATTTTCCTAATGATATAGTTAAATTAATGAAAAATGAAAAAAAATGGATAGCTTTCGTTTAATATATATATGCATGTGTGTGTGTGTGTGTGTGTGTGTGTGGGTTGGCTCCATTTGTAATATGTATATGATTACTCATTCCAGCACGACGGAGCTGACCGGTCGAGTTATAGTTTATTAAAAAAAAAATTTTGTTTGGATAAATATTTATAAAACGTTTTTATAAAATTAATTTTTACAAAATTTTTATAAAAAGTTTTAAAAGTTGTTTTAAAAATAAATATATGTTTGAACAAATACTCTAAAAAAACATTTACATTTAAAAAATATAAATTTCTATAAAATATTTCAAAAAAAGGCATCTAAATTATTCTTTAAAAAATATACTAGGAGAACATATTTTTCAAAATTGTTTTTATAATTTTTTTTACAAAAATCTTGTTCAAATACATACTTTAAGTTTTTCACTTATAAAACACTAAAACATATTTTTAAAGTACTTGTCAATATTTTAGGCTATTACATTTGCTTACATAAGATTCTATAATATGATTTAAATAATTATATATTTTCGAGCCATTGGACATCCATAAGGTGGAAAAATACGTTACATCCACTGAGGCATTATTTGAACGTGTAGAGTCTCAATATTGGCTCTTTGTACGTAACTAGTTTTCGATTCATCCTTGCTCTATTTTCAAGTATTTCATAATTGCCACGAATTTAAAGCAGACTACTCGATCGGTTGTATCAAAAATCTAATAAAATTTGGCACATATTTTATGACAAAAACTTGTGTGAGACGGTTTCACGAGTCGTATTTTATAAGATGAATATCTTATTTAGGTCATCCATGAAAAAGTATTACTTTTTATACGAAGAGTATTACTTTTTATTGTGAATATCGGTAGGGTTGACCCGTCTCACAGATAAAGATTTGTGATACCGTCTCACAAGAGACCTACTCATATTTTATATATTTTCTCGAGTCATCTAAATTGATTCTTGCCAACTTTTGGATATATATAATCTTGAATTATATGTAACGTATTATATATACCATCCTCAATATATATTTGAATTATATGTGAGGATGGTATATATATATGAATTATATAAATTAACGTGAGGATGGGGTGGGTGTGTGTGTGTGTCTATATATAGAGAGGCATCAACCAAGCTTCTTTTGTGCCTACTTCTCATGCATAAACCCCGGATTTTTGTTTCCTCACTAGCTACCATCTCCATTCCATAATATATTATAATAATAAAATATAAAAAAATAACATGATATTATAATCGAAATTAAATTAAATTAGGTACGTGCCAAAATATCTAGTAAATAACGTCCCAATTAATTAATCATCTTTCCAAGAATATCCCTGTAATTTTTTTAAAGCTGGAAGTATATATGGTTTGAAACTATCTAAATAAAAATATTATAGATTCAACTCTATATAATTTTATGTTAAAAAAAAACTCTATATAATTTTGAATATATTGTTAAAAAACCCTATAATATTATGCTTAGGTATGATCATTTTTTAATTAGCATTAATGAGTTAAACTCACCTCTTTAGTTTACTTAATAAAAGTGATTTCGTATATTTAAGGAGGTTATTATCTGCAACGATTAATATTACATTAATTATTGATAAGTCATACATATCAAACTAGAACTGGTAACATATATATTTAAAAAACGATCACACCAACAAAAACACACCGCGTGTCGATCAATTGTTAATGTTATACTAAATGTCACATGAGATTTTTTTGCATTATATATATATAGACATATATATATTCCAAATATAATAGCTAGAGGGCGTAGAGAGAACTCACACGGACAACTAATTATATTGCTTGGTGAAAAGTGGAAGCCAAAACTTAGGTGCCGCACCATCCCATTGGTACTCAAAGCATCAACACTAGTTGAATTCCCATTATAAAAGAGAAAGAAGTATAAGAAATTAAAGAGACAGAGCAAAAACAAGAAATTAGGCGATGATTCATATGTTATCGGACGATACATACAATATTTGTCATTGCTATATCTACCGTTAATCCATTCCCCTTTTCACTCACATATATTATACTTCTCACCCCCCACACTGATCAACAATCCTCAGCTCGGAATTAACGATGGTTAGTATGTCATGATATTAGCGGGTTGTTAGTGTGTGTATTTCTGTATGTATAGTTCAGTTTCATTCATTAATCTTGTTGATTAACAGGGGGAAGAAGAGGCTGAGAACGTTTACAACCCATTGAAAATCAAAGGCAAAGGAGGATTTAAAGCCACTTCTTTCATATATGGTCAGCAAAACTTTGTATTGTTCGACTGATTTATGCGATTTCGAGACGATGATCCGAAATAACATGTATCATATATGTGTGTGTAGCTTTGTTGGCATTGGAGAACATGGGGTTTGTTGCCAACATGGTGAGCTTGGTCATATATTTCTCGTACCGGCTGTGTTTCGATGTGGCGCCCGCGGCCAACACGCTCACAAATCTCATGGGATCGACTTTCTTGCTCTCCATCCTTGGTGGTTTCATCTCCGACACCTATATCAACAGGTTCAAAACCTGTCTTATTTTCGGGACGATTGAAGTCGTGGTAATTAACTTATCCTGCTTATCTTTTGCTTTTGCTTTTGCTTTTGCTTTTGCTTTTGTTTATAATTTGATGTTATGTTACATAAGGAAAATTCGTTGTTTTAGAGTACATCCAATAATTGATATTTGTTCGGAGCTCACTACAAGGGCACTGTCCGAAATCGTACGTGGGACCTTTTGGGTTCCAAAAAAACGATAAATGCAGTTTATTCTGGTATGTTTGAAAAATATTAAATAACTGCTAAAGAAATGTACTTCTTTTTAAAAGTTTTAATATGTATCATTATTTATCCGTGCGTGCTAAGGTAGTGTTCAAAGAGATGATTGAATGAATTTAATCGAAAAAACTAATCATTTTATATTTGTTGTATTGATCACTTTCATTTTACAGCCAAGAAAGCACAACCAGTTAAAGTTCACATTTCTAGAAATTATATATAATTGGGGTGGAGTGGCAAATTCAGATGGAAATTATTTATTTAGAATTTTAGAAAGAAAAAAAAAAATTTTATGTGCCTCAATGGTGGAATATTTCTCAGTGCACTTCAAATAACAAGTGCATGTGCATCCATGTTTCAGGCTTGCGCAATGATGACATATCAAGCACACAACCCTAACTTGCTACCGAAAGAGCCCTGTTTGAAGGCAGTTAATGGCTTGGAGGGTGGAATGGGCTTTTACTTCTACTCATCACTTTGTTTGCTAGCCGTCGGTGTCGGCGGGGTAAGAGGTGCTCTTCCGGCGCTCGGGGCTGATCAATTCGACGCAAGAGATCCCAAAGAAGCCAAGGGTCTGGCAAGCTACTTCAACTGGCTCATGCTTAGCACTGTTTCTGGTGCACTTCTTGGAGTTACGGTCATTGTTTGGGTTGCTACAAACCCGAATAACAAGAACTGGTGGATCGGTTTTCTTATTACGACAACCGGGGCGTTTCTTGGTTACACTTGTCTGGCGTTTGGAAGTCCTTTTTACCGTATTCAAGTCCCCGGAGGCAGCCCTCTTGTCAGAATCGCTGAGGTAAATATAATGTTCCTTCCAGCGACCATATAAATAATAAAAGAATAGTGGATTGATTATATTTCTGCCACAGGTTATAGTTGTGGCTACGAAAAATCGAGGTTTGTCGCCTCCGGAGAGCCATAGTGAATTGTATGAAATCAACGAAAAGGATGCCGAATTCGCAGAGGCGAAAATTGCTCATACGGAACAATTCAGGTACAGTTATGTCTTAATTCTACACTTCATGATCACTTAAACAAGTTTGTCTGTACAATAAAATCAATTTATATATATCATTTTTCCCTTTAGTTACAAGATGATGGGAATTGTACATTTGAAGTGATTACACTTAAAAAATGATATTTAGGCAGAATATAATTTACATATATATTTAAGATTTTTTCTTCATGCATGTTGTCTGAACTAGGTGGCTGGACAAAGCTGCAATTCTACCAGAAAACACAGATCCCCGACAATGGAAAGTTTGCACAGTGACACAAGTAGAAGAAGTTAAAGTTCTAACTAGAATGTTACCAATCATAGGCAGCACTATCATAATGAACACATGCATGGCACAGCTTCAAACCTTCTCTGTAGAACAAGGCTACATCATGAACCCCCATCTGGGATCATTCAAAGTTCCCGCGGCATCAATCCCAGCTATCCCCTTACTTTTCATGGTCATTCTCATCCCAATCTACGACCGTGTTTTCGTGCCCTTTGTGCGGAAATTCACCCGGCATCCGTTCGGGATTACTCAGCTTCAACGAGTCGGGGTTGGCCTAGTTCTATCCGCGCTTTCAATGGCAGCAGCAGCATTGATCGAAGTTAAGAGAAAGCATTATTCTTTGAAGAATCCTTCGAAATCCATCAGTCTTTTTTGGCTGTCTTTCCAGTATGGGATCTTTGGGATTGCTGACATGTTTACACTTGTGGGATTGCTCGAATTCTTCTATAAAGAAGCCCCCGCAGGCATGAAAGCTCTCTCGACTTCTTTCACGTGGATTTCTCTGTCTTTCGGGTATTTTCTGAGCAGTATCTTTGTGGAAGTTATCAACTCGGTGACACAGAAAATCACTCCCAGCAGACAAGGGTGGTTGCATGGAAAACTTTTGGATTACAACAACTTGAATCTATTCTACTGGTTTTTGTCAATCTTGAGTGTGCTCAACTTTTTTAACTATCTGTATTGGGCAAATTGGTACAAGTACAAAAAAGATGATAAGCTTATTAAAGCTACGACAGACGAGGCGGCGGGCGCACCACAGTCGATGAGCGGTGTACCATTCCTTAAAACGGCTGCTGCCGGGGAAGATGTGTCTAAGGCTAGCGAAAATGGCGGTGGTGCCACCCCTGGAGCGGCGGAGGTAAGCAAGGAGGGAAACTGATGAAGTTGATGGAAACTCAAAAAAAAAAAAAAAAGAGAGAGAGGAGAGGTTGAAATTAGTACATTATCGTATTCATAGCCAAATTGTATCTTTGGATTGTAGTTTTGCCCACAATAAGATTGTAAGGAAAAATTTGGAGAAAATGAAAATTGTATGGTCATTCGTAACGCACGTATTAATTTACTCCTTGCCTTTAATTCAATCAGAAGTTATACAATCAAATTCAATTATACAACAGATTTATATATATGTTTCAAACTTTAATTTATGGACCACCGATTATAAATTATGAATATAAAATATATATTCAAATTATACAAATATCTATGCGATTTTTTTTTCCGTCAAATCCAATCAAAAGTTATAACAAAAGAATCGAGATCTTGACAAAACATCATTTTATTGCATTGGAATCAAATTTCGGACTTGCATGTGATGATCTGTCCGGATTATTTTTAAAGAATCCGAAAATATTTTGATCCATATTCTCAATTATTGAATCCATCCAATAAAATATCGTTGATTAATATTAGAATACCTAAAATGCCAATTTTTAGTCAGTTTGAATTGTGTTGTGACATTTTTGTCTTTTTGTTGAATAACTATGTCTCGATGGTCAATTTTGGTTCTACTCCTTAAAATCATATAATTAAATTACAAATATCATTGTCAAAAAGTTTACAATTACATGATTAAATAAATTCTCAATGACATATACATATGCTTAACGTTGTAATTATTACCTTTATCTATATCTATCTATCTATTATTACCTTTATCTATATATACAGATTCAAAAATAAAAGCCGTCATTTATGAAGAATACAATATATATAATTTGCCGAAGATCTCTCCATTTGAATTTTGGATTTTGCAAAATCCGACAAAATCCGACAACTGTTGGCGAAGTAATATTTGGCTAATTTAAATTCATATGGTCCCATAATAAAGGTGGCCACTTTCCCATTGACAGCACCTCATTTCCATCTTTATTCATGTATTATTCAAAAAAAATAATGAATGGTCTCTCGTTTATTGGATAAATTGTTATTGTTATTGGTATTGGTATTATAACAATATTTTCTGATATTTTGGTATTTTTTTTAATTTTTCTTCAAGGACTTCCACTAACTGTTGACAGATGATAACTGATGTGAAATTTTTCATTCTTCGCTGTTTGTTTCCTTTTTTTTCCTTGAGGAAAGAGAGTGATTTTTTCATTTTTGGTGAGCTTAAATTTGAAGGGATCCTTTCTTTTCTTTTCTATTCTTTTGTTTTTCTATCACAAATCATTCAACCATGGCTAGCGAGACTGCTGTTACAGATCATTCTTTTGAGGTATGTTCTCTTGCTTGTTAACTTTCTTGATTCTGCGGTTGATTCTGAAGTAAATGTGTCTATTTTTCTTTATTACTTTTTTTAGTATATCTGGGATCTACTTGGTCTTTGGGAATTTGGATACATGATTCAAGAAGCAGTTTATAGTCTATTGTGATGCAAATTTCTTGAATTCACACATGTTCGTGAAGTTCATAGCAGAACTGAAACTGCTTTTTTTCCCTGTTTTTTCACTGCACGAAACTGGAAAAATTAAAGATAGAAGCCCCGTTTTCTGAATTTTGAGTTCTGAGTTATCTGGTTCCGACAGAAGAAATCTCATCAAGAATCAAATTTTTTTGCAAAATTCTTCTGATGGAAAAATGGTGGTAAATTTAAGTAGTCCAGTAATAAACTTATTTATATTGTATGCATAAGATTGGAGTACTTCTTCATACGTCTTATGTTTGAAATTAAGAACAGCAACAGATATATAGAAATGATATCTTTCTTTATTGCCGAGATCTGTTATAATTTGTTTTACTGCAGGAAGTTGAAAAGGAATTAAAACCGGAGGTGAAAATTTTGGAGCCTGTTCAAGTTTGTCCTCCAAAGGAGAGTGTGAATAGCCCAGAACCTGAGGAAGTACCTGCTCATGTTGCCACTTCAGCTGAATCAGGAGCAAAGGTTGAGGAAACCAAAACCAAACCTATTGTGACCGAAAACATAAAGGGAATTGATATTGATGAAAATCCGAAAGAGGAGGAATCCGTTGTTTTGGTTGAAGAACCAGAGCAAAAGAATGAAAATAAGAATGTTGAGGTTCCTCCTGGTGAAGAGGAAAAGAAAATTGAGGATGCTTCCGATAACGATAATGCAGAAGTGGAGAAAGTACCTCATCCTGAACCAGATGTAAATAGCGTTTCAGAAGAATCCAATTTTGAGAAGACTGAAGGTGAACCAGAGGAGAAATTAGATACTGAAACTGTTGAAAAACAGAGAGAATCGGAAGCTGAGCCATCTGTGGAGGAAAAGATTGGTGAACCAGAAAAAGTAGTTGAAGTCACGAAACAATCACCAGCTAAGATAGCTGCTAGAGATTACATAGGTGATGTTGAGGTATTGCCAGACAAAGAAATGGAAGAATCAGAGGCTGAGCTTGCTAAAGTTGAGAAGGCTGAAGAAAAGAAAGATGAACTAGAAAAAATAATCAATACTGAGGAGAAAACTTCAATTGAAGGCGAAACCAAAGAGAAATTAGATTCCAAAAATGTTGGAAAACTGGAAGAATTGAAAGTTGAGCCAGCTGATGGGGAAAAGCTTGGGGAACCAGAAAAATTAGTTGAAGTCTCGAAACAATTACCAGCTAAGAGAGCTGCTAGCGAATACATAGGTGATGTTGAGGTATTGCCAAATGAAGAACTGAAAGAATCAGAGGCTGAGCTTCCTAAAGTTGAGAAGGCTGAAAAAAAGAAAGATGAACTAGAAAAAATAATCAATACTGAGGAGAAAACTACAATTGAAGGCGAAACAAAAGAGAAATTAGATTCCAAAAATGTTGGAAAACAGGAAGAATTGAAAGTTGAGCCAGCCGATGGGGAAAAGCTTGGTGAACCAGAAAAATTAGTTGAAGTCTCGAAACAATTACCAGCTAAGAGAGCTGCTAGAGAATACATTGGTGATGTTGAGGTATTGCCAAATGAAGAACTGGAAGAATCAGAGGCTGAGCTTCCTAAAGTTGAGAAGGCTGGAGAAAAGAAAGATGAACTAGAAAAAATAATCAATACTGAGGAGAAAACTACAATTGAAGGCGAAACAAAAGAGAAATTAGATTCCAAAAATGTTGGAAAACTGGAAGAATTGAAAGTTGAGCCAGCTGATGGGGAAAAGCTTGGTGAACCAGAAAAATTAGTTGAAGTCTCGAAACAATTACCAGCTAAGAGAGCTGCTAGCGAATACATAGGTGATGTTGAGGTATTGCCAAATGAAGAACTGAAAGAATCAGAGGCTGAGCTTCCTAAAGTTGAGAAGGCTGAAAAAAAGAAAGATGAACTAGAAAAAATAATCAATGCTGGGGAGCAATCTTCAATTGAAGCCATTGAGGAAAAGGCCGAAAATGTAGACAAAAATCCCGGTGAGAAGGTGGAAGCAATTGAAGAGAAAGAAGTGAAAGGCGCTGAGAGTAAATCTAAAGAAATTTCAGAAACTGAGTCTGTTGAAAAACTAGAGCAATCCAGAGTTGAAAAACAGCCAGAAGAACCGGGTGAAACAGTGCAAGTGCCACAACAATCTTCAGTGAATCCTGTTGAGGAGAAGGTTGAAATTTTGGAGGAATTGCCTGTTAAGGAAGTGATTGTAGAGAAAGAAGTCCCGGTGTCAGAAGCTGAGCCTGCTGAAAAACAGGAGGAATTCAAAGTCGAGTCAGTTGATGAAAAGGTAGACAAACAAACAAAAACAGCTGAACCATCTTCAGTCGAGGCTATTGAGGAAATTGTGGAGAAAACATTACCTGCTAAAGTGGAAGAAACTGCAGTGAAAGAAGAAGATGATTCAGAAACTGAGATTAAACCTGAAGAAATTTCCAAAACCAAGAGTGTTGAACCTGTTGAAAAAATTTCAGTTGATCCCGTGAAGATTGTTGACGACCCAGAACAATCGTCGGTCGAGGTGGAGGAACTGCCTGCAAAAGACGTGGAAGCAGATGTGGAGAAAAAAGTGATAGTTCCAGAATCTGAGTTTAAGCAGAGAGAATTTTCGGATGTTGAGCCTTCTGAAAAAATAGAGGAATCAAAAGATGATTTACCTAAGGAAAAGCCAGACGAACCTAAAGAAATAATAGAGGCTGTTGAGGAAAAGGATAAAAGTATTGAACAAGTTGTGGAACTACCTGCTAATATAGTAGAAGAAATTCAAGAAGCTAAAGACAAGGAAGCCAAGGTTTTAGAAGTTGAGTCTAAACCTGAGGAAATTTCAGAAACGAAGCCCATTGAATCAGTTGAAGAAAAGTCAATCGATCTGGAAAAAATAGTTGATGTTCCAGTATCAGTTCTCGAAAAGCTGGGAGAAGCAGAAGAATTGCCTGCTAAAGAGATGGGAGCAATCGAGGACAAAGAACCGGCAGAGACCAAGCCTACTGAAAAATTGGAGGGATCGGAAGTTGCCTCAGTTGAAGAAAAACCAGATGAATCCATAAAAATAGCCGATGTGCAAGAACAATCACCACCTGAGATTGATAAGGAGAAGATTGTGAAAGGGGTAGAATTGCCTACCAAAAAGGTGGAGGCAATTTCAGAGAAAGAAAATGAAGTTCCAGAAGCTGAGTTTAAACATGAAGAAATTTCAGGAACCAAGCCTGCTGAAAAACAGGACGAATCAAAACTTGAATTGGTTGAAGAAAATTTATACGGACCACCCTCAGAAATAATCAATGTTCCAGAGCAATCTGTAAAAGAGAGAGACGAGGAAAAGGTGGGAAGCAAGGAGGAAGTACCTACAAAAGAGTTGGATGCAACTGCAGAGGATGTAGTGAAAGTTTCAGAATATGAGAATAAACCTGAAGAAATCAATGAAACCAAGCCTGTTGAGACCATTGAAGAAAAGTCTGTTGAGCCCGAAAAAATAGTGGATGTTGCTGAGCAATCAACGGAAGAACCTGTTGAGGAAAAGGTAGAAAAGTTGTCTGCCAAAGAAAGGGAAGCCCCTGTGGAGAAAGAAGCGAATGTTTTAGAGGCTGATCTTAAACCTGGAGAACTTTCAGCACCGAATCCGGAGGAGAAACTTGTTGAACAATCTGAAGTTACAGAACAGCATGAGAAAGAGCCTCCAGCTGCCGAGTCTTCAGAGAAAGAAGCAAAAGTTTTAGAAGCTGAGCTTAAACCTGAAGAAATTTCCGATTCCACGCCGGAGGAGAAACTGGTTAGACAATCTGAAGTCACGGAACAACATGAGAAAGAGCCTCCAGCTGTAGAGCCTTTGGAGAAAGAAGCAAACGTTTTAGAAGCTGAGCTTAAACCTGAAAAAATTTCTGAATCCACGCCAATGGAGAAAATGATTGAACAATCTGAAGTTACAGAACAACATGAGAAAGAGCTCCCAGCTGCTGCACCTTCAGAGAAAGAAGCGAAAGTTTTAGAAGCTGAGCTTAAACCCGAATCCACACCGCCGGAGAAACTGGTAAACCAATCTAAAGTTACAGGAAAACATGAGAATGAGCTTCCATATGCTGAGCCTTTGGAGAAAGAAGCGAAAGTTGACTCGGGGAAAACTGAATTAGAAACTGAAGCCCAACAAGGAAAAATTGTTACTACCCGAGAGTTGACTCCATGTGAAGAAGCAAAGCCGACTGAGAGTGAAGCTAACGAAAAGGTCGAAAATGGAAACACCAAAAATGAAGCAGAGGTTGAGGGGAATGGAGATGAAGAAGCAACAAAAGAAGCTGAGAAATGTGAGGCTGCAACGCAAATAGAAGGCATCGGTCACTCATTTAAAGAGAAGTTGGAGCAAGAGAAACGAGAAGATGAAACAACCAAAACTGACATTCAGACAGAAACTACCAATGAATCAGAGCATTCAAAAGTACCAGAAGATGCGTGTAAAGAAGAAGTTTCGGTGAAGTCTACACATAAGCACCCAAACAACATCATGAAGATGGTTAAACATTCATTAGCGAAGGCAAAGAAAGCCATCATCGGTAAATCATCACATTCAAAAACACCAGTTCCTGAGGGCGACGAGGTTAGTAAATGACGTCTCAAGACGGAAGAAATTTCTACAAGTATCAGAAGTATGATATGGTTTCGATTAATTTTTTGTGTGACTCGTTTTATCAAAAGTGTGATTCTTTTGTCTGATTGCTTATTATACTACTGTTGTAGTGAATATTGTGCAAACTAGGAAGATTTTCTTTGAGATATATGGTTCCCATTGGTTTGTGGTTTGTATATTTGTGCACAAGGATATACAATTTATTGGTTGTTTGATTTATATACAGTTATGTTACTTGTGTTAACAGTGTTGTTTTATTACATGGCATGTGAATTACACATGGTATTTGATTTAAGAACAAATCCTCCTAGAAAAGACATTGAAGGGGCCATGCCACCTTATTTCAGTGAGGACTTGAAGCATGATTGCAGTACACATAAGTTTATTGATATATATATATATATTTTGCCATTTCTACTGATGAAGAACGCAAAAACTGAGCCGAGTAGCTAAGGAACGTGTGTAATATCCAGTACTCCTGAACAGATTTTGTTGTGGAGTCCTTGGCTCTCTTATTCCACTTTTATTGGGATGGAATCATCTTGGTTGGCACTTGGCATGACTTGAAACAACTACTTTTTTTTTTTTTTTTTTTTAATACAGTAAAAACAAGATGGTGATGAGATAAATACAGCACATAATTATTACGCAACAAATATTCTCAAGGAGCCGACGTAATCCACAAGCTTGTTTACAAAAGATTATATCAAGTGAAATGTATTTAATATAAATTTTATTCAAAAACATGGATAAAATAGTCAATAATATGTAGCATATGCTAAAAAAATCATATACATGCATATATAATTCAAGTTTATAT
>NC_133315.1:20222945-20224819 GCF_012295235.1 Primulina huaijiensis
ATATATAAGTGCAGACGGTACATATCGAAGCTAAAAATTGTTTAATTTCTTCTGTACAAGATCTTTTTTATGAGTGCAGACGGTACAGACGGTACATATCGAAGCTAAAAATTGTTTAATTTCTTCTGTACAAGATCTTTTTTATGAATCAAGAATCTCAAAATCCACTTAAACAAATTATAGCACTTATTTTTCTTAGTAATATATTATCATAACTAAACTTTGAAATGTTAAATATATAGTAAATTCTTCAATATTGGGATCATATAATTATTAATAAAATAAAGTGATCGTATTCAGATATGTGTATATTTGAGTTCAAAACTTCGAAAAAAGAATTTTACAATAGTACTATGATTCTAGTGGTTGATATAATTTAATTATTTTGAGTACAATCAAAAAATTGATAAATTAAAAAAGGGTTAAAATTTCACCTTTTCAGAACATATTTCCCTACCATTATTGTCTTAAAAGTCTAGAAAAGAAAGCATATATTCCTTTTCAATGTTAATTATGTGAGAACAGCTATAATTTTATGCCAATTTTTGTGGATATCTCATATGAACAAATCACAACAAAAAATGAAATTCTAATTCGGAAAACATTATTTGATGTACTTAAATATAATTAGCATCTCTCTAATTATATTAAACATTTTATATAAATTGATTCTTTTGTCTGTTTAGGTGTACTATGAATATATACTTACCTAGACCTCACACTCATAAGAGAGAAAAAAAAAATCGATAAAATCGAAAATTATCAATATTTTTGTCAAATAAATTTGGTCTTGGTCCTGTAAATTAGGTTTATTTTGGCTTCCGGTCATATTTTACTTTCCTACTACCACGATGCTAGATAATACTAATATGACATCACATCAGAACTCCGTCAAAATAAAATTAAAAGAAGAAAAAAAAGGCAAATTTATCTGACGAGGACGAATTTTGACTATTTAACGATTAAAACTATTTATTCATAAAAGGTATATAACATAATAGTTAATTATACTGTTAATAAATTTAGTTATAATCTGGGAAGTCTAGAATAAACAATAACCATAACAAAAATTTCTATTGAAGTTGTTCGGGGAACAAATTAAAGTGCACATATTTTGGTCGGCAAAGTACAATTAATTATTATTACTTGACTCGAATAACAAAAATAAAGGGTATTTTTTTTATCTATAGAAGAAGCACATATTCATTTCCTTTTTCAAAATCTTTTTAGTTTTCAGTTACAATTTTTTACTATAAAAATTTACATTTTTTGTTCAGACTTCAATTAAAGATCAAAATTTAAAAAAAAAAAAAATGTGTGTTTGACAATTATTCTTCGCATACAATCAATATCATGATATTAATTATGTATATATATTAGGCAAAAACTTGTAAGAAACGATCTCACGGGTCGTATTTTGTGATACAGATCTCTTATTTGGGTCATCCATGAAAAAATATTACTTTTTATGCTAAGAGTATTAATTTTTATTGTGAATATCAATAGGATTGACCTGTCTCACAGATAAAAACGTGTGAGATCGTCTCACAAAAGACATACTCTATATATTTTGGTTAACAAACAGT
Source organism: Primulina huaijiensis (assembly GCF_012295235.1). Lineage (NCBI taxonomy): Eukaryota > Viridiplantae > Streptophyta > Magnoliopsida > Lamiales > Gesneriaceae > Primulina > Primulina huaijiensis. The sequence continues at coordinate 20,224,532 of NC_133315.1, forward strand.
CAATATCTAGAAATTTGGAATGTAATAAAAATATCATTATATTTGGCTTTAATTAATTAATGTAATAATTTCTCCTCCTGCCTATAAATACGTACCCCAGCTCACTCAGCTGCTTTGTTTCATAAAATTTACATAATTCTCTCTCGTCTCCTATAAATATAATATATATATATATATATATATTTCAATTTGAAGTTTGAGAAATGACGACAGAAACAGATAGAAGCAAGTGTCTTAAAGTGTATTTTACGGCGATTCTCCTGCCTCCTCTCTGTGTCTTCCGCAGGC
>NC_133315.1:20224893-20339196 GCF_012295235.1 Primulina huaijiensis
ATAATCGCGAGCTCGATCGAACCAAGCTCGAATCATATTTACTTATTCTTTATATACATACCATCAAATTATTTATTTTCATGAGTAAATTAATATTTAGTTGGTTACATCTTTACCAAATTAACAAAAAAATTTTTTTATTAAATGTACGTGATTCATATAATATATTTTATGTATTCAAATTTTAATTTGTGCAGTCCCAGTTCTGGATTTGCCTGCTGTTGACGACCTTGGGTTACATCCCCGGAATTATCTATGCACTCTATATCATCGCTCTATTTAAGTAATTATTATTATTATTATTTTCCAATCTCTATTATATTTATAAATATATATTTATCGTTGGAAATTGCTTTTTTTTTTATATTGGAAATTGAATTTTCAATTTAAAGATTAGTTTAATAAGCCATAAAATCGATCTCATTATCCTATGGCTGTAATATTAGCATGTATCTACCAAATTTAGTGATTAATAATCATTGGTAAAAGTTTTGGAAATTTACAAATGATATTTTTCCTCCTAGTTTTTTTTTTAAATAATTGAGGAACCATATTCTTCTTTTTTTTTTAATTTTAATGTCTGACAGGTAAAAGAAGATTCGAAAGAGTTGATGGACAATGCTGATTGGCTGCTGTTTCTATTCATATAATATTCCCATTCCCGTCACTTTGTGTTAAGACCAGAGTCTGGACCGCCCTCTCTCTTTCAATAAATATATCTCTGATTTTTAACCATCGTTTTATGTGATAATGTGTAAATTTGATCAATAATACATATTTACAAGGTTATAATACCCTTCAACAACTTGGTTTGTAGCTCACTTGACATCAAAATCTCGAGTTTTGGACGATATTTTCGGTTCGAAACTCAATTATAATAATCTCATGTTCCAATTCAAAGACTATATATATATATATAATTTTGCCCAAAAAGCTCATGAGTATCNAAAGAACAACTTAACACCTCAAATCGGAGTCAAACGAGGATCTTTGAATCAAAAGTAGAGTAGAGTTATAAAAAGAATTAATGAAAGTTTCCTTAAAAGGAGATATATATGCCAAAGCATGTATGAATTATGATACAAAACAATCACAAATTTACGCAAGGGAAAAAAATAATATCACAATTTTACAAATCTCAATTTGATTAAATGATAATGCATTAGGATCGAGTTATTTGAAATGATAACTGTTTTTTATTTATTTTTTTAAAAAAAACCTATTGTTTCGAGCAAGTGTTTGAAATACTATTTATTTTCTTTTATTTACTCTTGCATGTTAATATCATTGGGTTACATTCTGGAAGACAATTAAAAAAAATGACATCTATTTGTTAAAAACACTTGATGCAACATATTACATCATGCTATTTTAACAAATTGACATCATTTTTTTTCAAATATATGTGAAGAGAAGTCATTTTCCAGAATCTCCCATGCTTTAGAGATTATACTACTATTTTAAAGTGACATACCAAAAATACAGGAGGTGATATGTTCATTGAATAAGTACGTTCGTGAGACGGTCTCACATATCTTTATTCTTGAGACGAGTCAATTCTCTCCATGTTTATAATAAAAAATAATATTTTTTCATAGGTGATCCAAATAGAATATATGTCTCACAAAATTGATTCATAAGATCGTCTAACATGAATTTTTGTGATATTGATTTTGTTTGTTAAAGTGGACCATATACAGATATATCACCAAAACATTGCAAGCAGCATTTTTTTAAATAAATAATTCTTAAAGTTATATCCTGTATTATGTCTTCCGTGACTTGTACATGTTTTGATATCAGCCCAACAAGAATTGAAAGCTTGATGTTAAACAAGGACAATTATGTAATTTCGTAACCCATTTAATAATTTATGGCTGAACAACTTATAAATGTTTTGGCCCATTTATTTCTGATTGTTTGATTCTCCGAAGAATTATTAAACAAGCCCAATGTAACTTACGGAGGCCCAATTAATATTTTGTATGATGAAGAAGGATGGTACCTACTAATCTATGTATCAGAAGACGCATTATTTGATTCGTGAGATACGATGATATATATATATAATCATATATATTTTTTTTTTAAAAAAATAATATTTTATATATAACTCAGAGCAAAATGTTAAATGAAACAATAATGTGTAAAACGGTGTTTAGTTTGATAATATTTTTCGAATGCAGAATCTTATGATAATGATCGATCGTATTATAATTTCATTTCAATTGAGTTGGTATAAATTCTTAAATCGTAATCATTCATGCCTTGGTCTAAAAAATTCTTATTCAAGTATATTTTTTTTTACTTTCTAATATTCAAATAATTACTAGCATCGTAGATATACATAAAGTAATAAGAAGGAACGTTGTTTAGATTTTTTTTTTAAAAAAAACATAAATATTTGTTCCTCGGTTTCATTACAACTCTCAGCAATTCATGTATAATAAAATCTCAATTCTCTTCACTAATCTATTCGAATTCGAACCACTCAACATCATGAACAAATTAATTTTTTTCTTCATAAAAAAAGTAAAAGAAGCGTTCATGGTTAATTAAAGACTAGCGGCAGACGCACACATGCGTGTATAAAATACAATATATGAATAGTACGAAGAAATTTGATTTTGTAAAAAAAAGTTTTGAATAATTGATAAAGGAAAAAAATTATTCCTTCTTTATATTTTTAAATCGGTAAAAAAAAATATAATCAACCACCACAAATTTGCACGTTTATAATATCTATTTCACACCCAAACACTTATAAACCAAATACATTCAATAATTCAGAATATTTACTATTTCTAAATATGTGTTACCAACTAAATTTCTATAGTCAAGTTTTTTGCACTAAAAATATCTTGTCCGTTTTCATCGGTTTTTTGAGATATTAGCTGAAGAAAAATATTTTGTCCATTTTTCAACCAGATTTCATTTATTTTTCCTCCGTTTTCATCGGTTTTTTGGGATATTAGCTGAAGAAAAATATTTTGTCCATTTTTGGAGCAGATTTCATTTATTTTTCCTCCGCGGTTTTCATCGGTTTTTTGGGATATTAGCTGAAGAAAAATATTTTGTCCATTTTTGGAGCAGATTTCATTTATTTTTCCTGGATAAGTTTGGTATGAAATAAATAATTGTAAATTAACGAAATATAGAGGTTGCAATTGTGATTTTGGAGAGGCAATTCCGATGTAGTTTTTCTAGCAAGGGTGGTCACTCTTTCTCATATAGTAATATATATTAACGTGGAAGCAGAGAAAATTGGCAGAAACATGCACGACCGCTTTATTCATACTCTTTTTGGCATTAATTCACAATCTACAAAAACTTGGCTCCGAGAGAGACAGATTGCAGTCGATATTACACAACCAAATGTAGAAGTTGCTGCTCATGATGAATTTATTTAATCAATATAATGAACCAACAAACAAAGAAATAAGACAACCCCCCCAAAACTAGTTAGCAACTCCGACGTTTTTCCATTTATCAGTAGTCAAGGAGATGTAAGCAGAAGCTTTCTTGTCGATCCCGGGCTCGGCCACCCACCACCCTCTATCCTCGTCGCTCGGATACACTTTGTATGCCTTCAGATAATCATCTTTCGTGTCTTGGACCGGAATTCTCGGCCTCGGGTTCTTGGCTTTAAAGAAACTGAATAGGGAAGAAGCAGCAGCAGATGATTTCTTCTGCCTACTGTTTCCTGCCATAAATTTTCTTTCTTTTCTTTTCTCTTTTTTTTTTTTTGGGTTGGAGAAGAATGGCAAAACTATTTTTGTTTTGCTTATTTTCTTTGGTTTACAAAGGTGGTGAGATTGTTTGGAATTTATAGTAGATATTGGAGTTGATCCAATGNTAGATTTGTGCTAGTGATTAAAAAACTTAATTAGGCAAAGAATATGGAATGTGGACCACAGCCTCTAAAGTTGAACATGCATGCTTATTAATTATGTTTAATTCATAATTAGTTGTTATTTGTGTGGTGCATTAATCCTTTATTCCCCATTATGCATATTAAAAAACCCTATACGTACCAACCCTAGAATGATTGGTGGAAGATTTCCATTTACGATTTGGATCGGAGTTCGAGTTTTGTAAATATCAACATAGATTGATTGATGTTGAGAGAAATTAATCTCCCCTAATAGGATCAATTTAACCCGGAATGATTGTCGAGTTGTGTACAAAAAAAATTTTATGCACGTGTTATGTGCGTATATAATCGATTTTTTTTATATAGGTACTTTTATTATAAAAATTAAATCTAAAAACTTTAAATATATTAAATGTGTGAAACAAATAAAATATAAAATTTTAATTAAAGTAAATAGGGTATTTGAAAAATTATATCATGACCCCATGATTTTTCTCATTATACCCAAGTTTTATAATATATTTTATGCATTAATCATCATGTATATCGTCTTCCTGCGAGTTTTGTATTATATATTGTTAAATTTCAATTTTAATCTTCTATTTTGATCATTTTAATCATTTTTTTGATATGACAACTACGCAGCTCTAACATTACGCTGATGCATGTGTGCCTTGTCAGAACACTTCCAATAAAAAAAACTAAAATTGTCAAAAATTAAAAAATACATAGTTAAAATTAAAAATAAACAATATAGATTATTAATATCGCAAAAAAAACATATATAACCAAAATTACAGATATGTGTGTGTGTGTAATAATAATAATTAAGTAAGATTTTCACTAATTTAAACTCATGCGAGAATGTTTAGATTTGAAATTTTATATTGATAATAAAGTAAGGAATCTTAGAAGAAAGAATTATAACTGGATGCGTCTTCATGGTCACCTCGTCGAGTTTAAGCTGAAGAGACGGTTCAGTTCTCGAATACAATCAACTCTTTCTAAAAATTCTCACCAAAAAATATGATTCTGTGACTATTGTGAAAAATAAAATTCCCTTTAGACTCAGCATTTTATTTCCACTGGACTACACCAAAAAATATGATTCTTTTATTTTTATATTCATCATTATCATATACGTAATATATCATCTTGACATGTATAAAAAAAATATAATTTAAAATGATTTATAGCTAGCTACTCACAATAGAATCATATTACCACTTAGATTAAACATTTTCGTAAAAAAAAGACTAATACGAAATAATTGTTACATATATTCATTATGCAGTCATGCAGACACGGGCTGAGCCATCCGGGTAATTTGTTTTTTTTTCGATATTTTTATACATAAAATTTTATCTTATTGTCCGGTAGCCCGGACGCTTCATTTGTCAATATTAGCTCAATTATAGTTTAGAAAATTCTAACCCGGGTAGAAATGAAAACCTGGCTCCGTCACTACATGCATGCACGAGTCTAAGCCTAGAGCGTGAGATATACATGAGCGATAAAAGACCATGAAAAAATAGAACTTAGGCTTTATAGAGACTATACATGAGCGATGGAGTATGAGATATTTTTATATTCTCAATAGTTCAAAGAAAAAATCTCTAAGTTTTTAACTTTTTTTTTTACCCTCCTGCAATGATTATTTAGGTTCCATACGCATGCATATAATATAAATTTAATGATTTTAAAACTATGAAATTATGGAAAAGATATTTGAAACCAGTGGCACTGATGACTGATGAGGCTTCAAATAGACGAAAGTGGAGAGCTAATATTAAAATGTTGCATGATTACAAGCCCCCTGAAATTTAAAGACATGGGTCCATATTAGTCATCAAAGGTATGCATTAATTATTTGTTTAATTGGTTAGATTAAATCCTCGTGTCGTCCTCCTAAGTTCTATTGAGAATATAAAAATATCTCACGATCCATCGCTCATGACCCAAATAAAATATTTTTATATTAACATCAATTTTTTCAAATATAGAGATTTTTTCTTTGAACCAATGTCACATTTAAACGTACAAGAAACGAATTGATTGAATGGTAAATATATATATATATATATAATTTGTCAAAAAATTATTAAAAAAAAACTCATCAAAAGTGGAATAAAAGAGTCAAAAGAACCCTTTAAACTACTACGCAATATAATTGGTTTTCCCGAATCTTTTAATTCATTTTTCTCTTCTTTTTTTTTTTTATTAAAAAAAGGACAAATTTTGAAATTTGTTTAGGCTTCAAACATTGCATTCAAGCTGTCTAGCTTTAGGGATTCTTACAAAAAATCAGACCCTTAAACAGGACAGTACATTATCGATCTACACCATTCTTTTTGTACTTGCAAGAACTCGTATATCTTTATAAAATTAGATAGTGTGCTCTTGCTGTCTTCACATTTATTAAAATAATCAATTTTTAAGTACCCTAGCTACCTGGAGGAATGGGAGTACAATTAAATTGAACTTGTGATGACATCAACTAGGTTTGTTTTTATATACATTTAGAGTAGAAAAAGCTGCAATTGTGATTTTATATATTTATTTTTTTTTTACTATTTTAGTCTATGATGTTTTCAAATTTCAGTTTTAGTTCAATATCTTTTTTTTGACGATTTAGTCATTTTTTCTCGATGTGGCACTTACATGACATCAATGAAACACTTATGTGTGATATCAACAATCTAGACAAAAAATTATTAAAATTACCAAAAATTGAAATCTACACAAGTAATACTTAAATTCAATAACACAGAAGATCAAAAATCACAAAAAACAAATACATAAAATCAAAAATACAAAGAATTAAATTCAATAACATAGAAGGTCAAAAATGGAAAAAAAAAACCAGTATAAAAAATAAAAATACAATTTTACCCAAAAAATATATTATGGAATAGAAAGTAAATTTGAAAAGTCGATCATCTATTGAGTTTGAGCTCTTCTCAATACTTCTTTATTAACCAAAGTTGTAAAATTTATCAAATGAGTATTTGTTCTACAATGCAATTCTATCTTTTAAAAATATATATACAAATAAAAAAATATGTATTCTTTTTATCTTTTAATGTAAAGTGTACGTATCAGCACCACTCATTAGGAAAGGGCCAAGAATAAAATCGCTGTATTCTTTTTTTAAAAAAAAAAAATTTACATATGATATTTAGATTATTATACGATTTAATATATTTACATCAATTATAACTTGTGGAAAAATCACAAACGCTCGATTTTCTTCAAAGAATGACACGAAATTGTTTAAAACCCCATTAGGAATAAGCATAGAACTTTGTATATGAATTGAAATTGGTGGAATGTTAGGCATGATTAACGTGTTCTTCTAGATATACGAATCCCTACAACTTCATCTTCAATTTAACATAATTAAATTATTATTAACCAATGTAGTCTTTAATTAAACTATTTAATTCCTGATTCCAAGTTGTCTACGTTTAATTTGCCACACACTTTAACTGATTAGATGGAATATTATTGATGTAAAAGCTAATTATNTATGTGATATGTTATATAGATAAAGAGATTATTATAATTAACATGAATTGAATAAATATAACCAAAAAATTTGTTTTTTTCTTCATTTATGTTTATAATATATTTATTTTTCGCAATTTTTGTCTTTTGTATTGTAATTTTAAGGGAAAATTTTTATTTGAAATTGGACAGATACATCATTATATTATCTATCATATCAGTGAAACGCCAGAAAACAAAAACAAAAAATAAATAAAAACAAAAATAACATGCTAAACTAAAATTCGATAAATAAAATACCAAAATCGAACAAATCATACATAAAACCCAATCAGCAATTTTTTCGGTAAATATAATCCGTCACCCACATATTAAATACAAATAATTCAAATACTTGATTGGACTTACGAAGGAAGGAGCCACAAAGGACACAAAATTCTTAAAGATGGTGAACTACCAATAGTATTTATCCTGATTAGGTATTATTATTATTATTATGGTAAAAAATTAGAAATAAAACCCAATCAGATAGGTAAATGTAATTCAATTTTTCAAAGATAAAAATTAAATTTATTTGATTTTAAAAAATTAAAGATACATTAGTATATCAATATTTTAAAATTTTCATTGTGGGAGTCTGATTATTTACTTACTCCAAAGCACGTCTGTATAATATTTAGTAATAGTTATTTTACATAGTCCAGCGAAGAAGTTCACCATTAAATCACATTCAAGTCCATAATTCCACACGGCACACAATACATGGATTATTGCAGTGTTCTTAAGTGCATATTTTACAAATCCCATAGCCGTGTTAAACATACACCGGAGGCTTGTTCTGCAAATGGGATACTCAAGCAGCTTCAGCAAAACCTATCTGGAGATTGCCATAGTCGAATACCGTGTGATACTGGCCCATGAATACGTCTCCAATAATCCTGCAGACTCACAGATAAATTTTTCAGAAATAACATATATTTAACGACGCATCTGCAGAATGAGCTCCTCCAGCAACTAGTATACTAGACGATAACACGGTCAGCTGAAGCTCATTCACCCACTCATATGGAGGTACCTATAGATAAATAAAGTACAGGGTGGTACGTATAACACACAACTCTCTTTCCCAAGCCTCAACGTGCTCAGTTTTTTCGCACTGATATGTTATTTATTAATAGGATGAAGATGTCTCCTTCCTACAATCCCTCTACATACTTTTCTGTTCAATTTTTGAAATCAAGCATTACTAAAAAGATGCAACACACGTACCACAAAGGTCCTCGAGGAGGTGGCACATCCAAAGCCCCGAATCCACTGATGCAGAGAGCGGAAATGCCTACGCCAGTTTTAATGATATACTGCAACCAACATAAATGTTTAGTCAGAACTTTGTTCTTTTTATTATTAACTACTTTGTTTTTCGCAAAATGTAATGACCCATAAATTAGTGTGTTAGTAGAAACAATAATACTCCCAACCCTCCTACTCAAGTTTCTCTTTCATTGTCAGATGAAACTGGTAAATTCATTCAGGGGCATATCAGCATCCTAAACAACGTAAACCAATAAGCCGAAAAAAGAAACACCGGGTGGGTTTTGAACATGTCATGACAAGTGCTGTTGTGTCATTCTTCCTATGTGACCAAAAAGATTGGATGGCCTTTCGAGTTTTTAGCCCAAGAAACGCTACAAAATAAACACAATAATTAAGAAACTGTAACAGGTTCATGGGGAGGATCAAACCTGTTCAGGAGTTAGAGTGAAAGGTTTTCCTCCGATAGTGAATGTGACATTTGGCATGCTTGATAAGGAATTGCAATCTATTGTCGACTCTCCTGACGGACTTGGTATGCTCTCACAAAGCTATCAACACAAAACACAAGAACGGCTTTTCAGAAGTAGAATATGTAACTGATGTTTCAGTTTATGGCATAGCATCGGAGATTGACCTGATTCACATAATTGAGCACTTGCTCCTTAACCCCATCATTTTTAATCTGGCTTCTTATCCAACTAACAGCCATCTCACAAGCAGCACATAACGGACTGTCGCCGATCGATTTTTCCTCCTTCCTTTCTTTGTCGACCACCATTTCAATGTTGGAGCTGCAGTAATCCAGTTGAGGATTATTGAAAATAATAAAGTACTCTAGTTTTATCATAAGCAAAGGAAGAAAAAATAGCCAAAGGAGAACTCAACTACATGCTACGACTTTTTCTTTTCTAGGCCCCTTTAAACAGACTTGGAAGACAGAATTTGAATGTGTAGGTTCAAATCCAGCTCAAAGTAACGGAGGCCAGCAAGTATCAAGTGGGTAAAAATTTTGAGAAATATAAAGGTAAAGACGAAAAATTTAATGTTGCCTGACCTCTCAGAATGAGCTCCATTGTAACCACACAGGCTTAACTGTGAACAAACTTTGTTTGGTTGCACCTGCAGAAAATATGCAGTTATTTGAACCAGGAAGCAGTATATATATTCTAGTTACAAAGCACATGAAATGCATGTGTACTCTAATCATTTGGTCTATATACTATAGTTTATGCTATTAATTCAACCAAACAGATTAAAATTTGGAAAAAAATTCAATAAAAAATTACTTTACGTTAGTTAATTTGGATAATAAAAGAAAAACTATTATAGAAAAACTATTTGGTTCATTCAAATCATATAAACACAGATAACAGGCCGAAGCGATAAAAAGAACTCCCAAGAGGGGCTCTTGCTAGTAATAAAATAAAGATAAAGATCGTAAAATCAAGAATATACCCCATCTACAAGAAGATTCCATATCATTTCCCCGTACTCAGAAACAAGCTGCTTACATTCCGTGCTCACAATCCCTTCAGCCCCAATGGCGTGGTTGATTTGCGTTATAACCGTCTGAAATTTTAGGCACACTACAATTAGAACATATGAACCTTCTTTCTGACTTGAGAAAACTAAACAAGAATAAACACGACAAACACACGTACAGTTGGACCGGTAAGAAGAGATGTCCCAGAATCCACAATAGCAGCACAACCGCCCTCACAGAAAGCTGGTGGGATAAGTGATAAGGACAGAGCTCTACTTTAAATATTTGTAACATTATTAAATGCTACGAATGGCGCTCAACTTACCAGTCGACAAGTTTCCAACGAGAACATCTCCCAAGTCAAACTGATAATAGATAGATAGATACATGCACTCAGGAGTTAACGAGAAACATGTAAAACCAATCTTTGTTTCATGACACCCATAAACAGTAGTGGAGCATGAAGAGCAATGGAGGGGGGAGGGAAACTCAAACTTGAAAGAATTAGCGGGGGGTGACACCATATTTTAAAGTATATATGAAAAAAAAAATCATACAAGTTAGCAGGAATATTTAAAAGGGAGAGGAGCGCCCGCCCTCACAAACCCCTTCTAACTCCACCACTGCCTAGAAAATAAATGCAAACAAATGGCAAAAAGTGATGGTGCATCCGCCTTTATGTTTATATACCTGCCAGTAGCCTTTCTCTGTCACCGGTACATAAGTGTGGTTACCCTTATAGTGTTTAGGGTCGACTCCTCCAAAGACTATCTCACCTCCAGAGTCTGCATCTGTGTCACGATTAAGCCAAAAAGAAAATACCTTCTCATCCACAAGATCTTGATCCAACATATTATACCTGCCATTTCACAATCAAAATATTGGAGAACATCTTCAAAAAACCTTGATTCTGAAGATGCAGGATGCATACCAGACTGGTACGATATTGCCAACCGAAATTTCTTGGAAACCAAGCCCAAGTATCCCATCAAATTTACCCACCAAAAAGGTAAGGCCTGCTTCTCGCGTGGTCTCGATAAAAACCTGAATGTATAGCGAAGCAACTAGGTATAAGCACAATTAAAAAGGAACAAGAAAATCAGCGGTTGGACTTAAAATTCAAAGCCAAAAAGAACTAACTTGATCTTTCACCACCACATCACCAACTTCAACATTATCTTGGCTTAAAAATCCAGAAACTGACCCAGAACCGTAGCTAATCGAACAAGACTTTCCTGAATCACATCAATACCAAGTTAAAAGCTCTAAATTTAACTATAATACTGATCCACTGTAAGCAAACTACATATTACCATTCTTTTTATATGTCTTGGACAAGCTAGACTTGTATCTTGGATGCAAATAGCAAGCAATCTGAAAATAAAATTGAATTATTTAGTACCTATACAGAAGACAAAATCCCAGAACCCAAATAAAGAAACTAAATTCGAAGTCAACTCACAGAGAAGTAGCATTTTGCCGAAGGAACCCAAAGATTGGAACTCCCAGTATCAAAAATAACAGTAAATTTCTGAGGTGGTGACCCAATATGAATCTCCCCATAGTATTGAGCATCCAAGTAATTCTTTAAAGACACTATATCTCCTTCTGAATCACCAAGATTTTGCTGCATACCCTCTAAGCCTGTCCCCAATCTATTTTCCCCCTCGGATCTAGCTCGCTTCGCAGCGATGATTTTCGGAAGGTCCAAAGGCCTCTTCTTTAGAACGATTCTCCGTAAACCATCCGAAGATGGGACAAGGGAGCATGTTATCAAAGCCAACAAACAGAGGACTGTAAGGAGATAGTGGCCCTTCATATTCACTGTTCAAACAAGAAATAAGACGCGAGTTCAATACTCTCCCCCAAATTCCGCACAACTTTTCTTGTCATTAACCCAAAAATAAAGTCTATTCAAGATTTGAAGTACAGCTTAAGTAACAAAACCAGGCAGAAAACAGAGCCACATACCTAAAATATTTATACAATAACATATACGTAATTATATGAACATTCGCAGAACTAAAAATCTACATATTTAACTAAATTCAAGCTATAAAAAAACAGAAGAGAAAAAGAAAAAGAAAAAGTCAATGCAGACAGCAGTCGATGATCAAGAATATTTCAATCGCAGCTGAAAGATACAAGCGTGATCAACGAAGCAAACAACAAATAATTTTTAGAAGATGATAAGCTAACCTCGGAGCTTGAAGATGAAAACAAGTTTCTTGCTACTAAGTGAAGATTACAATCTTGGCAATTATTAATAATAACTAGCATACAAAAGTAGGAGATAGCACTTCCTCTAGCTTGATATTTTGGAATCCCTCCAGTATTTTTATTTGCAGTTTGCAACTAATTCTTTTAATTTTTCACAATCATGGAGATGACAGGGTACCTTCCATGTTAAGCAGGTTTTTAAAATATCTATTTTAAAATAATCAGAAGTAATTTTATATATATATATATATAAATAAATATTTAGTCTTATTAAAGAGAATTAATCTATTCTTTAGAACAACAGAATTATTATAAAACTTTCCAATGAAATTAAATTTAATGTTTGTATCTAGGCATTTGTTTAGTATATACTTTAAGTGTTAATTTCTTGAAATTTTATGAATATTTAGGGAACGTTTCCATCAATGAAAAAAATATTTTTTAGTTTTTGTTTAAAATAATCAAATTTTTGTGTTTTTTAAACTCCGAGTTTATTTTTAATTTAATTATAATCTAGAAATGAATGAAATACTGATTTGCTTCTAAATAATAATAATAATAATAATAAACAACTTAACATTAAAATCAATTATTTATCATACGTTACTTATTTCTGACTTTTAATTTTTCACTTTTGTTTTTCGAACTTTACCTACTTGTGTATTTTTGTTCACTTTTTCGTTAAAATCAAAAGCCGTTTCAAATACTCTTTTTAACAATTTCGAAAACATTTAAAAAAAAGTGAGGCTAAATGGCAGATGCCATCAACTAAAGTGGTATAATTGCAAATACACATAGAATATAGTGGTTTTTTTGAAAATTTGGATTGTTTTTCCACAAAAACAAACAAGTCTGAATTAATTATTTGAGTGGTGGGAGGAGTGCCTACGTGGTCTGATCACAACTTCCTCGAAACTTCTTACGACGAAAAAAACACAAAGAAAACGCACGTGCTAATAGCGACTACAAACGCTGTGTTACCGCCAAAAAAAAAAACATCAAGGTGAATTCTAATTTTTTGCTTCAAAATTTTTTTTTTATATATATATATATTCAGAATCAAATGGTTTGCAGGGTTCGCTCGAGAGCTGATGCGCTGTCGGGCGTGAGAGCGTGGGTGAGAGCTGAACTTGGACTCTTGAGTGCGTACATTATGTTTGACAAAATGTCTAACTGAATTTATTGTTGGGGGTTTCTTTTTTTCTTTTTTTTTTTTTTAATTAAAGGGGCCCCTAATTTGTAGTTCATTAAATAAGAAAAAGAATGTGATGTTGTCTTGCTAAGGTCCTGGAACTGTTTATACTGCTGAAAACTTTGTTTAGCTCAGCTGTTTACTACATATTGGATTCTTATAGTCCATTCTTTGGATGGTTATATGCATCTATTGTCATATGGTCCTTATGCATGGAGAAAATGAATAACAAGTATTTTGGGAAGAATTTTGGAGAAATGTTTTGTGAGGATATTTGAAATGAATAATTGATATGTTTGTTGTCAGTATTTGCTATTATCCAGGAAACCATTTGAAAAATACATTTGTTTACAGGTATAGTTTCCCAAAACCATAAGTTATCTTTTAGGGAAGTTTCTGAAAGTTGAGTTGCCAATGGCGTTAAGACGTATGCTTGGATTCTCTGATGGTGAATTGATGAGGTCTGATTCAAAACCATGTAGTCGATTGATGAGGCAAACTGCTGGGATATTTACTGTGGGAGGAGGTTTAGGCTTTTGGGTGCTTTGTCGCTTGCATTATGGTGTGTCTCCTTTTGCAATTTCTTCTATCTCTGATCTTTGTTCTCTTTAATGTGATCATCAAGCATGTATATGTTTTTTCTTGAACTTAATGATCAGATTAGGGAAAAGTTTTGTGCCATTTCTATTATCTTGATCCCTTGATTGTTTTCATCCATTTAGTATTCATGCTATTTTGATAATATTAAAAGCTGGGACGCATTTGGTAGAACCAGATTTTAGTATTTCATATGATATTTTGCACAACTTTATCAGACTTCCTGGGAAACAAGTCAGAGGTTTATCAGGCCTGGACATGGATTAAGACTAATGTTATTAACTTTTTTTTCAGGCGTTTCAGAAATAAACAAAAGTACTTAATGCAGTAGAAGTTTCTTGTAACAATGATGTTCGTGAGGCTAATTAAAGTTTTTGGGGTTTGAGAAATAGAAGTGGATATTTATACTTGAAAGGATATCAAGTAAAGAGTAAGTTGAGGAATCAATCTTGATGCATACACATCTGAGCAGATCGAACCATGATGTCTTTCCAGAAGAAAACACATTCTTAAGAGTGATGCTTTGAGATTGAACTGTGAAATACTGTTTATTTGCTCATTTGGCTAAAACCAATCTGTTGTTTCCATGTGGAAAATTTTCATCATTCAAAGGCAATTTCTTCCTTTGTTATACTTGCTGTAAGTTGAAATAAAACATCTGTTTTTGATACATACTCAGGTCCTAGAATCACAGTTCCTCGAAGCCTCAGATGGGCTGCTTGCGGGGCTGTCTCTATGAGCACAACCACAGCTTTACTGGTTCGACTACTTAGTCCTGAATGCGAACCACAAAATATAGCGGCTTATGATTGGAAAAAGTGATGCTTGTTCTTCCAAGAGTTGAAGTTAATCCAGAGGTGTGTTGTAGATCCATGGTTCATCATTAACGATCCATTAGTTAGATAATCGAGCTAGATTCTGGTTTGGGTCATAAGATATTCTTATTATTATTCTAAACTGCATGAAGACTGTTGCATTTGTGATTTTAATCAGTTCACTGAACTCTTTCCCAAGTATTTGCAAGTTTTCTAATTTTTGCTATCGTCAATTCTTCGTCAATCTTTTCAAAATCCTTAATTAATTATTATATTAATTTGGTAGATGCAGATATCATGTATACTTTCATGAACATGTGACATGTCGCTATCCGATATTTTTCTTTGTACTTTTATATAATAATAATAATGTGTTGTTAATGTGAGTATATAATAAAATATTTATTCTTATGTCAAACAAGAGGAAAAATATTATGTATTTATCTTTCAAAGTGAAACGCTGTAAAAAAAAACAATAATAAAAAAAAAAGTAAAAAAGAAAGAAAGAGGTCCCCTCAAAACTCCATTATTAAAGTCGTATATTTGATAGACTTGACTCTAATCCTAATGTTTGAATGCAGGTCAATTCATGTAATGATTGGAAGACGTTGTATAGCTTTCAAGGTTGTTTTAAACACAAGAAAAAAAAACACAAGAGTAGAGCTTCAAAAATATTTTCTTAACCGAGGATAATTGAGCCTAGCTTCCCATGTTTGGCTGGAATTAGGTAAAATGCCTAATTAGAGTATTCGTGTTAATTTAAAATTTTTAATTTTTGAAATATTAATTAACTTACTATTTTGATTTAAAATTCATTGTAAATCATACACTTTAACGTTCATTTTTTAAACTGCTTTTCGCAAATAAAAATTTATTATTCTAGGCCAAATCACTCAAAATTCACTTTGAATCGATGTAGCTCCAGTAACTGCCCAAATAACCAGGATTCTAGCCATATGTTTTAATTCAAAAGAAAAACCTAATTTTTAATGTACAAGATAAAATTAATAAGAAATAGAGAAAATATCATAAAAACTACAAAAACTTATCCACCTGAATAATTATTTAATTGACTATAATTTTTTTTATATATAAAAGTTTATTTACAAAGTTATCAATTTTAATATAATCACTAAATCGTTTTAACATAAAATTACTTTATATATATATAGGAAACAGGAAAAATTAATTGACAAAAACTTGTGTGAGACGGTCTCACGGGTCGTATTTTGTGAGACGGGTCTCTTATTTGGGTAATCCATGAAAAAGTATTATTTTTTATGCTAAGGATGTTACTTATTATTGTGAATATCGGTAGGGTTGACTCGTCTCACAGATAAAGATTCGTGAGACCGTGTCACAAAAGACCTACTCAAATTAATTTACAAGGACACAACAATGTATTCATTGGATTATAGTGTGTGCAATGTTCTCTTTTTGATTCTTTGCATATTTCCCATATAATAAATCTGATCAAAGCACGAGTCTTTCTTTTCGTCCCTTCTCTGGAACTGTATCAACCAAATCTTGCTGGCCCAGAAGATTTCACGCCTGAATTCAAATAATCCATCGCCCTCGAAATCCCTTTCGAGATTTTTTCAGCCTGTTTTGAGACCCCTTTTCGGTGTTTGCCCGGGGAGCTGCTCTACTGTCTGATCAAGGATTCAGTCTTCTTTGTGACTGTTGCTTGAATTTGGGATTTGAGGTTGTATTTTTCTTTCAAAAGGTCACTGATGATTTAAAGATTATGTATTGCATGTGTCGTGAGATAGTTTCGCAGTGCTGATTATGTAATTTGTTGGGGGGGATGTGTTAGAGGGAAGAGTGCGGACTGCATCATGCTGCAAATTTGTGCATTGATGTTTGAATTCTTCTGTATTGGATTCTCCTGGCTCATACAATTGTCTTGTGGTATCGAGGACCCAATGTTTTTTTTCCTCTAGAGGATAAATTTAGATCCCCAATTACCTTCGGGTGGACTCTAGTCTAACCCGTGCCTCGATTGAATGACCAGTGATTCGTATGTGAAAGAAAGAAAAAACTTGTGTTGGGCTATCAAGTTCATGCATTATGCTGTTTTTTTTTGTACTATTGGCTCTAGACACGAGAAAATACCATATAGTAAGAGTTGTTCTCCATGGACGACTAATTTTATGCGGATTATGGATTTTTAAATATTGAGGTTGTAGTTGCTCTAACATCTATAATGGTTCTGTGAATATGATCTTCTTGCCACACCTCTCCAGTTATAATTTTCTGAAATCGTATATCGCCTTTTCTTTTATCAGCTATGATATGTTTTATACCTTTCCTAAACTTCGTGATATTGAACAGTGAGAGGCATGCCAGTGAACAAAGTCATTGCCATCTGTCAGTCAGGTGGTGAATTTGAATCGGACACAGATGGTGTGTTGTCGTACAAAGGCGGAGATGCTCATGCGATGGAAATTGATGATAGAATGAAGTTTAAACATTTGAAGCTGGAGGTAGCGGAGATGTTTAATTATAATCTTGATACGATGCGCCTCAAATATTTCATTCCCGGAAACAGAAAGACCCTTATAAGCATATCAAATGATAAAGACATCAAGCGTATGATCAAATTTCACAATGATTCGGATACAGTAGAGATATTTGTTGTGACTAAAGAAATTATTTCCCCTGATGAGTCCAGCATGCCGGGCAGTAGGTAGGTTTTTAGTTATTTAATTTTATACTATTGCTGTATATTTTGCATGCACACGGTAAAATTTCATCCTGCAGGTCAAGTAGAACAATTTTTTTAGAAAACCGGGGGCATGAGGATACTTCTCCAACTTTGATGACCAATGTAGTGGATGATATGAATATGCCTAATCTCCTGTTTGATGCTACTTTTGATTTGGTTGGTGATAATAGCCATGACGGACTGCCAACTGAAATGCCTGTTTCGGAAATTCAAATGCCAGTTTCTTTTGTTAATTCATATGCGGAAAAACATGCTAAAGCTGCACAGCAATGGACGAACAACATCACTGGCGTGGGTCAAAGGTTCAGCAGCGTAAATGAATTTCGAGATGCATTGCGAAAATATGCCATTGCCCATCAGTTTGCTTTTAAGTACAAGAAGAATGACGGCAATCGGGTGACTGTGAAATGTAAATCAGAGGGATGTCCATGGAGAATTCATGCATCAAGATTGGCTACCACCCCATTGATTTGCATTAAGAAAATGAATTCAACTCATACATGTGAGGGGTCCGTGCTAAGAACCGGATATCAGGCTACAAGAAGTTGGATTGCTGGTATCGTGAAGGAAAAACTGAAAGTTTATCCCAACTATAAGCCTAAGGACATTGTTAATGACATCAAAGAGGAATATGGGATCGAGCTCAACTACTTCCAGGCATGGAGGGGAAAAGAGACTGCTAAAGAACAGCTTCAGGGTTCATATAAAGAGGCGTATAGCCAGTTACCATCTCTGTGCAAGAAGATAATGGAAACAAATCCTGGAAGTCTAGCTACCTTTTCCACTAGAGAAGACTCAAGCTTTCATCGCCTCTTTATTTCATTTGATGCTTCTCTACATGGGTTCGAGAGAGGGTGCCGGTCATTGCTTTTCCTCGACAGCATATTTCTGAAGTCAAAATACCAAGGCTCACTCTTGGCAGCGACAACTGCTGATGGGGACGATCGAGTTTTCCCTGTTGCTTTTGCCATCGTGGACATGGAATCTGATGAGAACTGGTGTTGGTTTTTACAACAATTGAAAAGTGCACTGCGGACGTGTCACGGAATAACTTTTGTGGCCGATCGAGAGAAGGGTCTGAGAGAATCAATTGCTGAAAATTTTCACGACCAGGACTTTTACCACAGCTTCTGCCTACACTATCTGTCGGAGCAGCTTATTAGAGATTTGAAGGGGCAGTTTTCTCATGAAGTGAAGCGACTTATGGTTGAAGATTTGTTTGGTGCTGCTCGTTCCCCTACCTCCGAAGGTTTCCACCAGTATGCAGAAAATATAAAAACCATTTCAGTAGAAGCATACAATTGGGTCATGCAAAGTGAACCTATTTACTGGGCCAATGCATTCTTCCAAGGTGCAAGATACAACCACATGAAATCCAATTTTGGTGAGACGTTTTATAGTTGGATATCTGATGCGCATGAATTGCCAATTATCCAAATGGTTGACACAATACGGAGTAAGATCATGGAGTTGATTTATACCCAGCAGGTAGAATCTAATAAGTGGCTGACAAGATTGACTCCATCAAGTGAAGAAAAGATCGAAAAAGAGAGCCTGAAGGCTAGGACTCTACATGTCCTGATATCGGCTGGCAACAAATTCGAAGTTCGTGGAGACACTGTTGAAGATGTTGATGTTGATAATTGCGATTGTTCTTGTAAATCTTGGCAACTTAGCGGTTTGCCTTGTTGCCATGCGATTGCTGTTATTACTTGCCTTGGTCGCGACCCATATGATTATTGCTCGAGATACTTCACAGCAGACAGCTACAGAATTACATTTTCAGAGTCAATAAACCCCATTTTGAATGTAGAAGGTCCCTGGCAGAATGGTGGTTCTGTAACCGTGACCCCACCACCAACCCGTAGGCCACCTGGCCGGCCCACTACCAAGAGAGGCGGCTCACAAGTTGGGCGACGCCAACTCCAATGCAGTAGATGCAAGGCTACTGGGCACAACAGGTCGAGTTGTAAAGAGTTTTTGTTGGAGTGATGTATTAGGTAGGTTTATTGTGCACTTTCTTGCTATATCAATTTGCTGTCCTTTTAAGATATGATGGCTATCACATTCTTCCGAATTCGCGATAAATGGAAGGGGTGTGTAACATAGATGTTTCAGTTTCTTCTTCAGTGGGAAAAATATGGATCAAAATAAATAGCCGGGCTACAGTTCTTGGTTAAAGTCCTGTGATTATTTTGATCTTCCTTCCAACTTCTTGTTCTCTGGAAACCAGATGATGTTGGTAATGCGGAAAGGAGTAGAGAGAGACTGCTGAAGTCATGACTTCCTTAGGTTGCAATGTACATATTTTAACATCCCATTTCAAGCTAGATCCCCAAATTATTTTCTGTACTTGAATAAAGACTTTTATATATTTAATGGAATCCCCATGATACCTTGAGCAAATTCATCTCCATGAGTTTTTTTTTTGTTTTTTTGTTTTTTTTAAATTTTTAAGTCTATTGTGTTGCAATTGTCATACTTATTTGGAGATCGATTCAAAGTATTCATATTTTATACGAAAAGAATCCTTTTCACTCCCAAAAACATAGTCAAACAAGAAGTTGGGTTTTATCTAGCAATCAATCATCCGATGGGATTGTCAAGGCTTGAAGTTGGAAATTGTTGTACTGAATATTGTACTAGTCGATCGTATGTTTGATGGTACAGTTCGAGTACATATAAAAATGCTAGTACATTCTGTACTACATGATCATTTAATTGTACAAATTTTCTACATAAGTGTGTCTCTCTCGGACAACACAACTCCCATAAAAGCAAAATCTGAATTATTTCCTCTGATTTCAGGTATATCCTTTGGTGGTTGGCCAATTGAGAGACGGGGAGACGGGGGCGAGGCTGAGCATGAGATGGGTATAGGTATAGGCTCCTCCCGGTTGCCCTTTCCATGCACTGCCTCTTCCCTGGCTCTCCTCTATTTTTTTGGTCCACCTCGAATAATTTTGCCATTCGACACTTTAGGTTACTTTTGCATTCGAGACATGTGAATGAGACTTCTGTATTTCAGTGGCGCCGGAAATGAAGCTAATTGTCGGACGGGTTTTTTTCCCGAAACAAAATACTCTTCTTTCTTCTCAAAGATTCTAACTTTATTGCAATTTGAACTGTTGGAAGGCTTTGTGCTTTAATTANTTTTTTTTTTTTTTTTTTTTTTTTTTTGGAGCAGATATTGGTGCAATCTATTCAGGACATGGATAAATTTGATATGAATTGGATGAATGTATATCGAAACGAACGAATATGATTATATTTCAGAAGATGATTGATCGTGAGGCGGTGATTGATTGATATATTTGAGTACAGTGGAAGGTTGTATGAATAAATTTGACTATACAAGATGGGAATTTCGTAGCTTATAATTTAATTTTTATTTTCGGAATTTAAGTATTTCTCAAACAGTAAGAACGATTAGAAAATATTGTATGGATTTTGAATGATGTTTTTTTTACTGCTTATTATATCATTTGGTGTAATGGATAAAAATATTAATAATACCGTTTCTATTTTATAGATAAGTTATTGCAATCTAGCTCTCAAAAATATCAAGCAGTCATGTTTAAAAGATTTTATTAAAACCAATTTATTACCCCCATCAAACGCAATTTAACGGATCTCTCGCTCAATGGTCATCAATTCACTTAAGAAAGAAGCAAAGGTATTATCAACTTCGTGGAAGAAAAGATTGACCGAGCGATGGGTACATCAATGTGGGCGGATAAATTTCCAATGGCAAGACTACGCAATCTTAGTGCCTTGGTGGTGGATCACTCCCCGATCTTGCTAGAAACAGAGGTCAAGGAAATAGCTTTTCGTAAGTACTATTTCCGTTTTAAAAACAGTTGGCTTAGAGAACCTGACCTTAATTCGATCATGGAAGATTTTTGGGTTAGAAATAAAGAAATTGATGTGATGCGAAGACTTACATTCTGCCCGGAGATGTTGTATCCATGGGGAAAAACAGTAGATGGAAACTTCTGTACCAATATCTGAAAATGCAAGGAACAATTGGAGAACTTGAGTGACAAATATGATGAAGAATCCATCACTGAATTCAAGAAACTTAATGAACGACTTGCTTAGATTTTTGGCGCCAAAGAGCAAAACAATACTGGCTTAAAGATGGGGATAGGAACACTCGGTTCTTCCATACTTCGGCATCGGCCAGAAAACAAACAAACAAGTTAAATCGGCTTACAGATGCCAATGGTAAGTGGAAAGAAGAGCAGAACAATATATGTGAAGTGGTCCACAACTACTTTCAAAACTTATTCTCTGAAGATGATAACACTTCCAACGAAGTGTTAAACGAGGTTCAACCTCGCGTGACAGATCGACAAAATGAAGAAATGTTAATGTCTTTCACGACAAAAGAGTTTATAGAAGTTGTCTTCGACATGAAACCGGATAAATCCACAAGCCCCGATGGCTTTAACCCGGCATTCTTTCAACGGTTCTGGACACTAATTGGGACAGATGTAGTTTCAAGTTGTGTAGGGTTGTTACATGATATGAATTTTCCTCCTACACTCAATGACACAAATGTTGAGTTAATCCCAAAATGCAAGAGTCCACAGTCAATTAAAGATCTTCGCCCCATCTCTCTTTGTAATGTGTTGTACAAAATCATCTCCAAGGTCCTAGCAAATCGACTAAAGAAGTTGATGCCCCACATCATCTCATCATTTCAATCCGCTTTTGTAGCAGGTCATTCCATAACAGATAATGCTCAAATTGCTTTTGAAATCATCCATCACATGAAAAGACAAACTCGAGGAAAAACGAGAAATGCGGTTATCAAAATTGAATTCTCAAAAGCATATGACCGCATTGACTGGTCTCCTTCTTTGGATCATGGAAAAAATTGGCTTTGCACTTAAATGGATCCGGTGTGTGAAATTGTGTGTTACCACCGTCAAATACTCTGTCCTTTTTAATGGGCAGGCTATTGGACCTATGACACCACATCGTGGGCTTCATCAAGGTGATCTTCTATCTCATTATTTTTTTATCTTATGCATTGAAGGTTTATCAACGCTCATCCGGAATTCTGAGAGGCTGGGATAGATTCATGGGATTAAAGTTTGTCGTGGGGCTCCATTAATAAGTCATCTCTTCTTCATCGATGACAGTATGCTTTTCTTCCTATCCAATGCTAATGAAGGGCAGAATGTGAAGAACATTATTGAATAGTATGAGAAAGCTTCAGGTCAGGCCATAAATCTCTCAAAATCCGGCATTCTGTACAGTGGTAATGTTCCCAATATTGAAATGACAGTTATATCATATCTATTAGGAATCTCGACAGCATTGTATACAAGTCGATATCTTGGTCTCCATTCATTGATTGGAAGAAACAAAAAACGGATTTTTCTTACCTTAATGATAGAGTTTGGGCATGATTACAAGGTTAGAGAAAAAAGCCACTGTCAAAAGCGGGCTGTGAGATCCTCATCAAATCAGTGGCTCAAGCAATTCCAACATTTTGTATGTCTACTCTCCTCCTCCCTCCCTCCTTCTTTGGTAGAAGAAATTCAGAGGATGATCAACTCATTTTGGTGGGGCAAAAAAAAAAATGCATCCAAAGGGTTGAATTGGTTTCGATGGGAAAAGCTGTGTGTCCCAAAAGAATTTGGTGAAATGGGCTTTCGAGACTTCTATGGTTTTAACTTGGCAATCCTAGGAAAACAAGGATGAAAACTCTTTAGTGATCATAATGCTACAATTTGTCGTATCTACAAATCTAAATACTACCCGAGAGGAGATTTCTTAAATGTCAATCTAGGGCATAACCCAAGTTTGCTTGGCGTAGCATTTTGGCTTCTCAAGTAGCGTTAAAGAGATGCTATAGATGGAGGATTTGTGATGGCGGTCATATCAATATTTGGAAGGACCCGTGGCTTCCTGATCCCTCAAATTTCTTTGTCGAAAAACCTATGATTCCGGAGTTACATGATTGGACAGTGCAAGATTTGATGGTTCCAAGCTCACGGGAATGGGATCATGACATCATTGAAACTATTTTTGAGGACATGGATACTAAAGCAATAATCCCACTAGGACCGATACAACTCCAAGATAACCGAATCTGGCATTTCAGTAAGAATGGTGCTTACACAGTGAAGTCAGGCTATCATATGTATATTAGCTTGGATGTAATTCTTAAGTCAAAAAAATCCATGGCGACTGGAAGGCAATCTGGAAGTTGGATGTCCCTCCGAAAATTAAAATTTTCCTCTGGCGAGCTTGTAGAGAGTGCCTTCCTCATTGCATTAATATGTAGAAGCGTGGAATTCCTTTATATGTGGTGTGTAACATGGAACTGGAGACCTCATGGCATACATTTATTACCTGCCCATTTGCACGTGAATGATGGGACAACGCTAAGTTGAATCAGGTAGTGGACTCCCACGTAGACATAGCAGAAGGGTTCATACAGTAGTTATTCAAGATCATCCAAGACCTAAGTGGAGCAGAGTTGAGCAAGTTCGTAGCTATCCTCTAGGTAATCTGGAAACAAAGGAATTCCATGTTACGGAACAACCACATAGATACCTCATCTAAAGTGGTAGTTACAACAATGATTTTCCTATATGACTGGATATCTTTATAAAGGAGCAAAAAAGAATCACACAAAGCAGGTACAAAAAATCAAACTTGTATTTGGACACCATCCCCTATTGGCGCTGTAAGTTGTAACATTGATGCAGCCTTCTTCGATGACATAAAATCTTCTGGGGTAAGTATGGTGGTGTGAGATGATGAGGGAAGATTTTCTTACGGCCAGAACTAACTTGATCAAAGTACTTTGTTGTGTCAAAGAAGGAGAAGCAATAGGCCCACTGGAAGCTCTGTCTTGGATCCACAATTCAGATTATTCAAATGTCTTTTTCGAGGTGGATGCACTGACAGTCCACCATGCTATGACGGAAAGAGCTGCTGATAGAACGGAGTTTGGAGGCATAATAGGTAGACGTAGAAACATTGTAACTACAAACCAATGTTTTCTGTTCATTTTATCCATAGACAAACAAACGAGATTACACATGTGTTAGCTAAACATTCTCATTTTTATGTTAGTTTTTTGTTTGATAAGAGACACCAACGTATATTGATTATCTTATGAGTCTCTATTGTATATTTCAATATTTAATGAGCGCCACTGTGTCTTCAAAAAAAAAAAAATTGAACTGGAATTGACCATAACAACATCGTAAATATAATCCGTCATATTGTCAGCTCAACTCTCTCTCATATCTCCCGCCCTGAGAAACCCTAACTGGCATTTCTCCTGCGATTCCATTTTTTTTTTATTTTCTAAACTCGTCAAAGTGTAAAAGATGATGATAAAACCGGAAACCACCACCACCACCGCCACCGTCTCTTCCGCCGTTGTAGCATGCGGCAACTGCGGCGTGGAGGAGCAGCGTCTTCTCCACCATGTCCGCCACCGCGGAATCTTCCGCCGTCTCTGCACTACCTGCGTTCTCCGCCTCCATGCACAGTCCTTCTGCCCAACCTGTTTTCATGTCTACCCGTCAATCCCTTCAAACGACGCCGTCATCAACTGCTGCAAATGCTACTCCTCCTCTCACTCCCACTGTGTTTCATCGGGATCCACGTCCCTTCCCAGCCCGTACGTTTGCCCCCTTTGCACCAACCCCAATACCCCGATTTTTAAATTGAAAACGGCCAAGGAGGCGAATGTTGAATTTAACGAAGGGAATGAGGATTTTCAGGTGATTGATAGAGACGCGGCGAAGAAATTGTTGGCTGCTGCTAAAATTGCATCCACATCGATGAATAAGGCAGTGGTGGCGGCGAAGTTGGAGGCCGAGAGAAGGGCGAAGGAGGCAGCTTTTGCCAGAAAGAGGGCGAAGGAGGCATTGGAACATGTCGCGCATTTGGTCATGAAGAAGAGGTTGAGCAACAAAGAAGTGGCATTGTCTGGATCGGGGGCTGGTGGAGTTGGTGTCTCTTATTTGGGTATTAGTGGTGCTGCCGGTCTTGGTGGTGCTAATGTGAAGAGAGAGAATAATATGAATGTTATTCTTGGTAATAGAAATGGGAATGTGGGTGGTGTGGATTCTTTGGTGGTTACGGAGGAGAGAATTGTTGATACTAAAACGAATGTAGATGAAGTAGATAACTCTGCTCGGGTGTTGGCTGCATTAAATGCGGTTGAACTGAAGGAAAACGATAAGATAAGTGGGATATCGGCACAAGAAGTTGAATTGGGCGCACCTGTAAATGATGATCACGCGGTGATGGATGTGGATGAAAAGGCTAGGACAAGAGGGGTCGCAGGAGAAGAAGTTGCAGAATTGATGTTGGAGGGGGACAATGGCAACAGTGAGACTGCGATATTTGCGCATGTGGGGGTTGATGAAGTTGATCACGATATGCAGGGAGATAAACAAGAGGAAGTGAACGATGAGGTTGTTTTGGTTCAACCTATGGCAGATCAAATGGAGTCGATGGAGAATGGTAATTGTGGAGAGCAACACGACAATGGGACTCCACTATAGTTCATTTCTCCATGGGAATGTTTTCAAGATTGTGCAGAATGTCGTGGTGAGATTTTGAAGATCTAGGATTGGACTTGCTGGTTGAGCTATTATTTATCTTAAGGCACGCCACCAACTTTTCCTGGTTTCAGCTTTTATTGAAAGGCTAGTTGCAAGCCTTGCATTTGTGATCACATGGTGATTGATGATCATGTGAGTGCTGTCACTCTGTTTTTTTGGATTTATAGCTGTTGATCGTATACTGGGCTTTGTTTTTGTTTTTGTTTTTTATAATTCACATGTTAATTTTGTTTCTGAGCTCATGCCACCAAATGGTACATCTGCTTCAATGGTATAGTATTTTGAATGTGCAATCGATCCTCTGGTTTTATAAAGAATGATATGAAGGTCTCTGGCCTCAAGTGCTAGTAATGATGTGATCTTATGGTCATGGGGACTGAAGCTGTACCGGATCAGGGCAAACTTGTTCACTGATTTCTTGAGAATTAAAAAAGTCATATCTTCGATGACCAGAAATATGATTAAAAAAAAAAGCAAAAACATTATTATTGTCAAACAGAGGCACGGTCGATGAATTCTGTTATAGAATCTGTTATTTATAAGCGGAGAATACCTAAGCGTGTTCGGTGTTCAGCTACAGCATAGAATACCACGAAGTTTCAATGAAAATAGTGTCTTATCTGCTTGAACTGTTTGCGCCACGCTAGTTTCTTACACTCTATGAACACACACAAATGTATTCCAAGCAAATGTCGATATCAAGCAATATGCCGACCACTCCTAGTTCTTTGCTCGAGCTCCGAATCGGATCTGATCATGTATGCACACACTTACAGAATCAAGTTGAGTACCATTCAATGATCAGGAACAAATTTAACCCAATAACGTTCCCATGTCACTTGTCAGACCGGAAGGGGATTAGGCGTGTAATTTATCACATTTTCTCCAAGCCCTCTTCAAGTATACTACTCACATTATCTTTAACTACTGTTTCTTTTCTTCCAACAGAACCTCCCATTAACAATGCGTGAGTAGAAGCATTTGGGACCCAACCCTTGTCCAACATTAAGTCCACCATGTGTCTCGCCTCACGACTCCATCCCTCTCTCCACAGGCCATCGACCAGCATATCATACATTGCTGAATCAAGAGCACCCGCCTTGGAGACGAGCTTATTTATTGAAGGATAAATCGAATGCATTTGCAAATGGCTTGCTAAGTAACACAACAAGTAAGCTAATGTTTCTGAATCTGGAATCAAGCCCTCCAGGAACATTAAGTTGAAGACAGTAATGCAATCTCCTATTCGGTTCAGAGTAGCCATACTCTGAATCAAAATGCAATAAGTCTCCTTATCAAAGGTGCAGCCAACTACAATCATTTGTGAAAATATCACCAGCAGATAATGTTTCTGGTACGACTTAGACAAACCGCGCAGAATACTATTGTAAGTGGCAACAGACGAGGCCGTACCAGTGACACGAGCCAATGATAATAACATGATTGCTATGTATATGTTTCCATGTACACAGATTTTTTCAATCAACACACTGAATGAGGTGGATTGGAGAGTAAAACCTTTACTAGACATGTATGAAAATACTTCGGCAGCCTCTCGAGTTTTTCCCCTCTGGCATAGACACTCGACAAGTAGGTCATAGGAAAAAGAATCCAAAACCCAATCTTTCAATCTTACACGCTGAAACAATTCTAAAGCTTTCTTGACATTTCCATTGTTGCAGTAACCAACAATAAGAGCAGAATAAGTAGCAGAGCCTGGAACTAAAGCAGAAACAACCATTCTAGACAAACATTCCAACACTTTATTGATCCCTGTTTTCTCAGAGAGGAACCTCGTGAAGATATCCCAGGAACGAGTATCCGCTATATTCCTGTAGATCATTTCATCGAACATCTCTTTTGCCAGATGAAAATTGCCTCTGTCGCAATAGGACTCAAGAAGTGCGTTATGAACACAAGCATCTGTCACATTTTTCTCTTCTAAGAACTTCTTGGCCTCATCAAATTTGTTTAACTTACAGAACACTCTTATCATATCGAGATTGACTTCATGATCGGGTGAGAAGCTACTATCCATAATTTCTTCGAAAAGTTTGATCGCATCATCCATGCAAAGATGCTCACACAAACACCTGATCATGGTCTTGTAAATGACAAGATCTGGCGCAAAATTAGAGGCCTTCATCATCTTAAACAACCTCGTTCCTACTTCTAGATTTTGCAACCCACAGAATATTGGTATCACACGAGCATAAAAACGAGAGTCGAGCTCGCATCCAAGCTGAAACATCTCATTCAATATAACAATCGAATCTTCCACTCGATTCGTGGCAGCAAGACCACTTATCAGTATCTCAAAAGTCCTGCTATTAGGAATACATCCTTTCTTATGCATTCTCACATACTGATCCACAGCTGTATCAACTTTCCCATCTTCAAACAAAGCCTCCAACAGGTAATTCAATGTATCAACGTTTGGAAGTACTCTGGCTTTCACCATTTCTTTGTACACAAACAAAACATCCTTAAAATCTTTCTTCTCATCCACAAGTGCACCCATCAAGGCATTAAACACCTCTATAGAAGGCTTAAAACTACCTAAATTCATAACATAAAGAACCCTTAAAGCCTCATCGAGCCTCTGATTCCTAACAAACGAATCAATCAACACCAAGAAAGAATCTGCAAAACCTGGGAACTTCTCCTTTGCCATCTCATGACAAAAATCCTCCATTTTCTCCACATTTCCAGCCATGCCCAACTTAAGAATCATGTTCTGATAAGTACGAGCAGTGTGGTGGAATCTTTTCTGTAGGGCAGCCCATTCAAATAGCCTCACTGATGAGTTCAAATCAGGTGTGCTGTCCAATACAGAGATTAAGCTATCCGGGTGGAGCTTATCCTTTAAAAATTGCATCTTTGCCTCAAATGTCGAGGAATTCGAATGATTCTCGTCGGTGGCTTGGATTTTAATCGCACATGAAATCGAAGATAGGAAGGCGTTGAAAGAAACCCTACTTGAAATTCTCTCGACGGGCAAGAGTTTTATAGCCATTCAAGAAATCCAGAAAACGAATTGGTCTTTTTAACACAGTTTCATCTCAGAATATCATTGTCTTGAAACTGCAAAATTCCAAGTTAATTT
Source organism: Primulina huaijiensis (assembly GCF_012295235.1). Lineage (NCBI taxonomy): Eukaryota > Viridiplantae > Streptophyta > Magnoliopsida > Lamiales > Gesneriaceae > Primulina > Primulina huaijiensis. Next base: position 20,254,336 of record NC_133315.1, read on the forward strand.
TATTTATTTACTTGAAATCTTTCACTTAAAAAAAAACACGAATCTCTCTCATTAGTTCTTAGAAATTGGAATCTGACTCTTGGAGACAACTTGCTTGTTAATAAATGGAGGGGATAAGCGTCAAAATGTTTTTATGTCAACATGTTTAGTTCTAACACGAAAAAATAAAACATTATCAATCAATTTATAAAACAAAAAATCAGATTTAAATAAACCAAAACTTAAAATAAACAAATTTAATTATTTCCCACTAACAGCCACTATTAAATAAATTTATGTGATTTTTTCCTAGAAATTTGGATATTGCACGATTTTATAAAATAAAATAGGATAAATCTATCACTTTTTCCTGTTTTCCATGGAACACCTAATTTTAAAATATATTTTAAATCAATCACAAAATATTAAGCTACATACATATGTATTAAATAACTCTTAAACTTATTAATATAAATTCTTAGAACAAAAAAAATCGACATATCTGCGTATGTAGACGTGTAATATGTATTTACATACTACAAAAATTCAATCAACAATAATAAAAAACGAAATTAATTTAATAAGCTCATTAATTATTAAAAAAAAAATTTGTCCCATTAACTTTTTCTATATTGATTGATGTGCAGTGTAAAAAGGCCTACAAAGCAAGTGGACTGAGCTTGCGACTGAATTGAATAGTCAAATGTGTGTGTGGCTCCACATTCACAGCTGGCAAAGCACCCACTTTCCAAATTCCTATCTTTTATTTATTTTTTATTTTGAATATATATATATATATTTATTATTATTATTTAACATATATTTATATATACATTATTAAATTTGTGAGGCTTATTGTATCCATTATTAATTGGAATGTGAATATCATGTGTTTGACTATATTCTCAATAGTCGGTAATTGAAATTGCACTAACATCTCCGAGATTGTCTCCGAATTCAAAATAAAAAATATATAATGTTCGGTATTAAAATATAAAAATAGCTATACTCTATGTGTAACATTGACTCAATCCAATTTTCGTTGGTCTTGAGATTTGATTTTTTTATTATACATAAAATTCTAAAAATCTTTGTTTATTCGGAATAAATTATGTCTGTTGACAATCCGTTTGCGCACAGTTAAAGTCGGTTGTGTGTGACAAAAAATCAGTCATCATCTCTCGCTGGAACTGTGTTCTTGAAAATCAGATTTCCCTTTACCATGTTTGATGTTAAATATTTTATTCACTTTAAGAAAATGAAACCGATCCATGTAATTCTAATAAGTAAATGATGAGTTATGAAACCGATTTTTTTTTCAAACTAAATGCAATTATATTTATTTATTTACATTTATATTAATATTTATAGGATGACATTTCTGTTGACCCACCACTGATAATTCTAGCCTTGATTTCCCAGTGTTACATATCGTATATATGTGTGTATAGGTAATAATTTATGTTCATGCTCCTTACCGGAAACCACCACTAACAACAATTATGAATCCATTAATGGCACATTGATCATTATCATCACCATTTAGCATTCTCCAAGCTTCGGCTTTTCTTGGTTTTCCATTTGAGAGAGAGCTGTTTCTTGGCAAAGTTTAGATTTTTGGGAGTGTAGATTATATTTGAGCTTCTCTGGAGTTGAGTCTGCTTCTTTTTTAAGTCCGAGGCAATGTTATGGTGATGGGGTTTTCAAGATCCTGGCTTTGAAGGTTTCTCCGGCGTATACAGTTCCAAGAAAGGTAACATGATCTTGAAAGCTTTTGAAACGTCCACTTTTTGTTCTTGTAGTTATTATTTTTATTTTTCAAGGACATTTTACTGGTGTATGTTCAAGTGTGGTGAATTTTTTATGCTATGAACGATGGTGTACATTATCTTGGATCTTATGAGCATTTTGTGCTAGTTATGATCAGTATTTAAACCTTCATTTTTGTTATCTTCACAAGAAATGTTCGGCTTATTCAAACCTCACAATATAGTCTCCCTTTCTTCCTCAAATATGCAAAATTTGTTAGAGAAATGTCAATTTTTGTGTGTTTCTTGTGCTGACTCTGTTTGTCTTTTCAACACCCTAGAGGATGGCTTCCGGTCTTGATGCAGAACTCTCGAAGAATTCCAGCCTTTTCGGACTCAAGGTGTGGCAAATTATTGGAATCATAGTCGGCGTGTTTATTGTGGCTATCCTCCTCGTGTTGACATTTTATCTCACCAAAAGAAAGAAATCAAGAAGAGCTCAAGACAAGCTCCCTCTAAGCCAAATACCTACCGTTTCAAAGGAAATTAAAGAAGTGCAAGTAGAACAAGTTTCAGCGGATGAATTTGTTGCACGTGAAGGAATTCGTCTCACCATTCATGACAAGTCAAGCAACAAAGAATCTGATCCAGTTTTCGTCCATTTAGCAATGCCAAAAGTAAAAAATGCAGATAACAGCAGTCATTCTGATTCATTCCTTAACATGGATAAAGATTATCGTGGATCCGAGTTGGGAGAAGAAGGGAATTCGGGGACATTCAAACCTTCTTCATCGAATCCAATTACTGCTCCTTCACCTTTAAGTGGTCTACCTGAGTTTTCTCATTTGGGTTGGGGGCATTGGTTTACTTTACGAGATCTTGAACTAGCGACGAACAAATTTTCAAAGGAAAATGTTATTGGAGAGGGTGGATATGGAGTAGTTTACAAAGGACAGCTTATGAACAGCTCCCCGGTAGCTGTCAAAAAGCTTCTGAATAATCTGTGAGTTTCAATTGACGCTATTCTACATTATGATATATTTAGTGGGCACTCCTTTCAGAACAATTGCCTGTCCAGTTGTCTTGCGTGGCTGTCTATGTGGTGCAGCCATCGAAACATGGTGTTTGAATAGTTGTATGCTTTAAAAAAGTTTTGCATTTGACTGTAATCACCAAGTGTAATTTTTAGTCTCATGGCATGCACTCATGTACAAATGGTATGAGTTGCAAATTGGTCTTTGTATTGTACCTGAATCGTTAGTTATTTTCTTTAGTAAAATGGTAGTCGCTCTTCGATATATTTAGTTTTCATTAAGTTGTGTGAACATTAATATGTTTTTGTTTTTCATGTGCAGGGGTCAAGCAGAAAAAGAATTTAAAGTAGAGGTTGAGGCTATCGGTAATGTGCGTCATAAAAATCTGGTTCGACTTTTGGGATACTGTATTGAAGGAACTCATAGGTATTATTTCAGCGGCATCAAATCTTGTTAAGTTTGTGTGGTTGTAATTTGGATGACATAGCCAACAGAATAGTTCCTTTCTACTTTGCATTTGTAAACTTAATCTTATCTTCAAGGATGCTAGTTTACGAGTATGTAAACAACGGCAATTTGGAGCAATGGATTCATGGAGCTATGCGTCACCATGGATTTCTTACTTGGGAGGCGAGGATGAAGATTCTTCTTGGCACAGCTAAAGGGTAAGATGGCCAAGCTATAACTTTATTTCGAGTTTTTAGCCTTTTCCTTTTCGATCATATTAGGTCTCACCGCAAGTGATATGTATGCTGCAGTCTTGCGTACTTGCATGAAGCGATTGAGCCAAAAGTTGTCCATCGAGATATAAAGTCGAGCAATATACTAGTTGATGAAGACTTTAATGCCAAGGTATCTGATTTTGGTCTGGCTAAACTACTTGGTGATGGTAAAAGTCACATCACAACTCGAGTCATGGGTACCTTTGGGTTAGTTCTTTTTTCCATTTTCTTTGTGATAGCAGCTGAAATATTTCTAGATTGTACTCAAAAATGGAGATTGATGTAAGAACCATCCTCATCCACTTGTCCATTACTATTCAGATACGTGGCTCCTGAATACGCCAACACTGGACTTCTAAACGAAAAGAGTGATGTGTATAGCTTTGGCGTCGTACTATTAGAAGCGATCACTGGAAGGGATCCGATTGACTATGGACGTCCTGCTCCAGAGGTACTACTTCGAGTGTTACAAATATAAGAGTGTAATATATATTTGTAGATTTTTTTCTAATAATCGAGTCATCAGAATCTTGACAAAATCAAGTATGATCCCGGTAACATGTGAACCAAACAATTTCCACCTTAACATGTTTTCAGACAAGTCCTCTTTGACACTTAAATATATTACTCTTCAACAACTCTTATCGGCGTATTTTGGTTTTGTTTTGTCTTACACATCCTAGTATAATTCAAAGTGTGTGAAACTGCCGACATTCACAGGTTAATATGGTCGACTGGTTGAAAATGATGGTTGGAAGTAGGCGCTCAGAGGAAGTGGTGGATTCGAAAATGGACATGAGGCCACCAACTCGAGCCCTCAAAAGGACACTTCTGACTGCTTTGAGATGTGTAGATCCAGATTCTGGCAAGAGACCGAGGATGAGCCAGGTTGTCCGAATGCTCGAATCAGAGGAATATCCTATACCAAGAGAGGTCAGTGTTCCAATTCTTCAGTGTATGTATTAGGTTGTTAACATCAAAGTTATTCTTCTTACGACAGATTCAAGCAAAGAACCATGGTTTGATTCTTAAGATAACGTAAATGCAATAGGATCGAAGGCACCGAAGAACTCGAGAAAGTGGCGTAGAAATTGATTCTCAGCCGGAGAAAACTATGCAACGATAAAAAAGAAGAGGCCGAAGTAATTCTATTGAACATGCGCTGATGGGATACTAGTAATTTTTTAGCTATTCAACATTTTTGGAAGAAATGAGACTAGAAACGTGTAGTGGTTTGGTTATTGGAGTTTCTTAATACAATAATGTTAATATGGCAATACATTGATAAGATGTGTGATAGTTTCAAGAAAACAGTTCATATTTTCAAGAAAATGGTATATAAATTATTAGAAAAAAAATGACTTTCAAGAAAATGTCATGTGTGTGTGCACGCGCGCATATATGTATATTTGTATTTGTGTAGTAACCTAGTAACTCATGAGCTGAATGATACATAGAGTTATGGAACATTTTATAATTTATTAAAAGAAAGTGTTATTTTTGAAGTAGTTAAAATTTTTAGTTGTTCTTTTATTTATTTGAACAGTAGACCCTAATTTAATTTCTTCTAAGGTACGATTACATTATCCAGATTAATTAAGTAGCATAAAAATTCCTTGACTAATAGTTTCAGTTTTTAAACATTATTGCGTGATTTTATACATTATTTAAATTCGGTTTCAAAAGGTCAAATTTTATTTAATGCTAGCTCTTACCTATTAATTAAATTGTCCATCGCGTGAAAAGTTGAATGTTTCTTTAAATTTGAATACGACACAAACAGACGACTTATTGGGCAGCCTGGTTCCGTTTCATACAAGAAAGTTGGGCGTAGGTCCTTAAATGTTTCACCAACAAAAATAATAGAATGCTACATATTTTAGTGTAATTTTGTCCACAAATATTTTTTATGTCTAAAAATAAGAATGACTAATTTTCAAAAAAGAAAAAAAGTAATTACGCACGTAATTTTATATTTGTTTTAACAAAAAGATAAAACAATATTCACAAATTTGCTCTGCTCAATTGAAGCCGGGTGGTGCAAAGGAAAGTGTTCAAGATGAATGCAGTTTCTGCTTAATATGATCCGATAGCTTCCCGTTTTGTTTCTCATATTCTTCTTTCAACTCTTCCAAGCTCTTGGACACCTAAATATCATTCGATTACGAATGTAAACAAAGCAATAGCTTCAACGGTTGCAGATGGCTGCTAATCAATAAAAATGAACAAAAGAAAGTATTTCGGGCGCGCATGTGTGCGCGCTGTGTGCGCGTTTTTCTGTTATTGTGTGTAAGAGTATTGAGGTAATAACCATGAAAAATTAGCAGAAATCCTAAAAACTAGCACTCAAACTAACGCTCACGAGATCCACACTGGGTGACTCTTTCACCTACCCATACGTGTGCACCTTGATCTAACCTATTCTGCGAACTTGGTCATGTTATTGACACCAACACGATCATAGCCTTTTTAATATCATCAGGTTCTTACACAAAGCACCAATGATAAATCATAAATTTAACAAGAGGGCTCAAACTCCTACAAACTAACCTATCAAGTGGCAAGGCATTTCGAGCTCAATAGTCGCTCCAAATTTTTGTGAACCACCCATTGTGGGACAAATAACCCAAGACAAATTTCTTCACACTTTTGCAAGGGAGAAAACGAACCTTAATTGGGAAGGCCATTGGAAGTAACATATCAGGATTCATGGCAGCCTCAGGAAAGTTGCGTAATGCATGTATCAGTTTTTCAAAAGGCAACTTTACCTGTTGAAACAAGAAAAATTCTTTGAGATAAGCCACCAAAAAGCATCGGAACTTAGAAGAATTCAAGATATGATGGCAGTGTGATTTCACCAAATCGTCATGGCAGTATTTCAGCAGAGCCAAACCAACTTTAAAGACAATGACTACACCCTGGCGCAGAGGAAAAAGAACAATTTAGAATGTGTAAGGATGAAAGTAAAAAAATTAAAGCACGTCGCAACAACTAACCTCATAGAGAAAGACATCCCAAATCCTAAGAGCCAAATGGAATGGAAATGAGTATGAAAAAACAGTTATGAACCACTGGCTTGCATACATACTCGGATTTATCATTTCTTGAGCAAAATGCTCTCCCAACTTTGGCAAGTGCACTTTCACCAAATTGTTGAACTGAAATAGATATTGCTGTACAAGAGGCAACCCTACCTGAACATTTCAAAATCTTCTTCATAGTTTCAAGTTTGAAAAAAATGCACAAGCTATGAAGCATAGATGCAATATTATTCTACTGGCATATGATCACAATAAAACCGTGTCAAGACAGTTCCACAAGAGATGTGTAAGAAATTCAACAAAAATCAGGTATCATAATTTTACAGGAGCTGTTATATTGTGAAATAATGCATCGACCGTAAACCTCAAACTTTCAACTCCAAATATAAAATGTTAACGGCACCTAAAGTGTGACTTTAGTCAAAATTAGAAATGTGACTCTTGGCATTATTTGCTGATCATTTCCTGTTACATCGCATTAATAAAATCAACTAAGAGTATCAGGCGATTCTTTTAGTAGAATCATGCCAGGGCAAGCCATATATATCCTTTCACACAAGGAACTCCCGGAATGTTGATAGTAATAAGGTGGCAATTTTCTTCGTGCATAGCAAATTGTTTAAAAGGTTTCTACCTTTCACAAGGTGGTAATTTTATCACCGACGCTTAGAAACTATACGAGCTAAGCACAAACCACATAAAGTTTGTTGCCGTGATGGGCTGTCAAATATTTGAAGTGGTTTAAAGCAAAACTGTTCACACATACAGATCTAAAGTTAGTATAGCATTCGAAGTGATAAGTTTAAATGCCATTCTATGGATTTACAATATTTCATCATCATATTTCATGTAGATGTTTTGCAAGTCATCAAGTTGCAATAATATTGAAAAACTAAGCACACTCTAAATCAAATTGCAAGAAATCATCAATTAAAACTGCACCAGGTACATTCCTTCCATCGGAGCATGAACAGCTCCTTTCAAGAGAGCAACCAGCAACCAAAATGCATCTTCTTCACTCATATAAAGGAGCAATAAACCTGCCACAAATCCCATGCCCTGAAACCAACAGAATTTTAATATGAATAGTTGGTAGGAAATTAGTAAATTGGAAAATAAATAATCAATTTATATATATAATACACCTGCACATATCCAACATCTCTGTCATATACAGAATACGCCTTCAGAACATTGTAAAGAGATCTTTGACCTGGACCGTGTCTTTGCTGGAAGAAAACATGTGAAGGGAATGTACGAGAAATATCTCGAATGATATCTAGCTCTGAAGCAGATGTCTCATAGATGACCAGTTGCTGCAGAGAAACATAAGAACAAAAATAAGGAAATGTGGTAACATTGTTTTATGTTGGGTCAACACCTAAAAAGAAATTTGTTTCTACATATGACCTCATGAAATCACAGCTAATTAGTTATAATGAGTGAAAGGAGAAATAAGGCAAAAAATTTCAAATCCAGCAATTCCAAAATCATCTAAATCGATCTCCTCCAAGATTTTTTCACCACAAATGAAAGCCACATAACAGATTGATCCACATAGACAGACAAATGGGTTTCGAAAGCTCTAGTAAATTACATTTGGACAGCTACTAACCCAGTTTTCTTTAGACTGGTCAATAAGTTAAGCATATGAAGATATATTAGCAACAGGTGTATTATCTTGTTATGCTAAACAGATCCTACATGCACCCTTGACACATAGTTAAAGCGCCACCCAAAGAATAATAAATAACTCAAATACCAAAATTTGAGAAGTACATAACCGGAAAAAAAGTGTCATATTCGCAAACTTATGGGACTTCAGAGTAGAGTAAACCAACTCAAACAAGTACAAAGTAGGTTCTTAACAGACAAAACTGCAACAGTTAAACAAATTACTTCATTTTGAGATGAAGCCACAACCATAGCTACTATCAGTTCCATGTAACTATTAAAATAAAATGTTTCATTACATGTGCACCTTTCCCATGCAATTTTGACATAAACAACAAAATGGTTACCTCATAGACTCCCGGATTCATGAGCAAGAGGTCACGACTGCCAGAGATTAACTGCCAGACAAGTCCTCTTAGACAATCGGGAATACCTTTCCTTATTCTCCTTTTCACAACATGAGGTTTTCTCCTAACATAATGCTTCCAATCACTTCCTCCAACCCCAATCATTTTTCTCCATTTTCTAATTCTTCTTTCATCCCTGAGAATCCCATAATGATGTGATTTCATTATGAAAGCCTACCCTTGTATTAACAAGAAAATAATTTTGGAACAAAAACCCTAACAATTTATTTCTGAAATGATCATTCAGATCACATGACTTGGGTCTTACCAATCATTCAGAATTTTGTAACAAAAACCCTAACAATTTATTTCTAAAGTGAAGGGTACAAATTAATTTTTTGGTATTTTATAATTTTTGTGTAAAAATATATATTATTTTATTAAGATATGATACTTATATATTAGTGATAAAGATAAAATTTACTGAGATAATTTGAACTTTTAGATAAATTAAAGATAAGTTGGAGAAAAAATCGACAAAGGCAGAGAGATGTACAAAATTATTAATAAAGTCACACTAGTAAAGTGCGCTAACAAATATCATGAATGGTAAAACTGTAAAGAAATTTTTGTGTCACATTGACATATCAAAGTTAGTAAGTCCGAGCTGCTCAAGTTTAATAATATAGTATATATATTGTGCAGTGTAACGGGCTTGGGTCTTAAATTAGTGGGCAGGTTTAGGCGAGGTCCATGTTAGGAAGGAGAGATATAGAATTTGTTCTGTTACTTCTTGTTTTGCTGGGTTTATTTTGAGAAAGGCTTCAAATTTCTCTCTTTCAGCTGCCTTAGTCGAAATTTTCATTAAAGAATCTCTATGGTAGAGTTTTTTAGACAAAGGGATTAAGTCACCTAGAAAATACAAACTAGCTCATGTCCGGAGAGGAAGCATAACACATCAGAAATTGATTTTGGGATAATTTACTTCACAATAAAATGTTGTGTGTTCGGATTCAATATTACACGTATCTAAAACTGATTTGATCATCTCAAAACCATACATTTATCAATTCAAACATTAACATGAATGTGACCCCAAAACATTCAAAATAAAATTTGGTATTGAATCATGATTTTTAGCTTTTAATCACTCTGCTACGTTCCCCTTAAACTGATCGACAATTTAGGGGAAAGCTTTATCATATAAAGTCAGGAAAAGATGAAATACTTTACCCTCTAGCAGAAACAGCAACCATACATTTGTGGCGATAATTACAGAGCTAAAATTGAATCTTTTGTAAAGATACGGAAAACACCAAGAATTGCAGCCAATAAATCATGGTATTAGTCATCCAAATCATCAGAGCAATCAAATACAGGATAATATTTAGCATGGGATCTAAACAAACGCATAAAAGCCAAGGCAATATGAATATATTACATTGAAGTAAGAAAATCAATACGGCAAATTACTAATTTCCTAAATAATGCACACCTCTCATGCTCAAAAGCTGATATGCTTATCGTTAAACCATCAGGGGAGTTATTTTCCTGCTTCAAAAATCCAAACCTGTCAACTTTAGGAAGCACCACCGGTCCTGCATCGTAGTCATCCACTCTATTTTTGTCCATCCTACAATCTCCTTAAAATACAGGCCCTAAACTCTGAGATGAAAATATATTACTTTCCGCCATATTGCTGTGCAGTCTCCAATTTCAACATTACCTTCGATACAAAATCCAGAATTTACTGAAACAAAACATTAAATTGCATATTTTCACCATAAATCAAACAGCGGAAATTACCCCGCGCGATCATTCAAATTGATTTCTAATGCGTGTAAATTCTAGGAATTACAACCAGTAATAGTTAAAAACATATACATACACATACCGATATCAATTAACTGGGGGTATCGAAAGAGAAGCTTTAAACCACATTGAAACAAAGACAGAAGAAAATTTTCACAGGACAAAGCAAAGATTTCTCCGACTAGCATAGAAATATGACAACTTTTTAAAAGAAATCAAATTATGTTCAAAATATTAAATTCAGCACTAGGAAAAAAAAACCTGCAGCAATCGAAAGACATGATCCAAACAACTCGAATTTCCGATCATTTCTCCTTAAGAGAAGAAATAGATTTCTCCCGATGGTTAATTTTCTCCCTTTTTTATTGGAAAGTTCACACATCTGGCCAATATGTTGTCATTATCAATACACCTGTATATTTTGAAAGTCCAGCTTATATATCCTACGATATTATATACTATATAGTATACCATGTACCATTAAATTACATTGTACCCTATTAAATTAGTGCAATAAAAAAATTTTATTCGAAATTATTGAATCCGGGCGAAATTCAATAAGTAAAGATTTAATATTTTTTAATATACTATAAATATATTTTGATAATGTTTACTCAATTGTTTGATTTATTCCAAGATTTAATATTTTATTAATATAATGTAATTATATATTATATAAATATTTTTTTTATACTTTACAAAGAATATTACGAAGCAAAGAACATTTAACAGTTCAAGTTTGAATTTATGCTCGATTCGATTTGTTTAAGCTCCACTTGAAATGATATGAGTTACATGTTGATATACGCGAAACACTTGTTTCAGAACCGTGATTCATGGCTAAAGCGGGTGGTGTGACCCAAATCAGACGACAGAGTTGCTGTCTCAAAGCTAAGCTGCATATTCTTCAAAATTTTAATATTTTTCAAACGGGTTGGATTCTGGATTCCCTGATAAATCTTCTTCTCGAGAAAAAGCTCACTTCTTTCACTGCTCATTTCGTTTTCGTTTTTCATATTTTGCCCGGATGACTTGAGTTTCCGACAAAATAGGATCTCATAGTTTTGGGAAAAAATTGCTTTATCCTCTCATCTTTGAGGCCGACAACAGTCCACGTTGTCACACAGATGGAAGTAAAAAATAGTTCATGCTAATTGTGTATGAAGCAAATAATCAGAACGGCAAAACAACAACAATTCATTGATCAACTGAAGAAAACTAATGTTATTCTGAAGAACACTAACGTTATTCTTACACGACTAATTTTAATACATCATCTTTGTAGTAGACGACACACAGATTCCTTAAATGCTATATTATAGTATCCTAGTCTTCATAGACTTTATCAGAATCTCCAAACCAAACAAACTACTGACCATGGGCGAACATGTAAAAATTAAAATAGACGGGAACGACAATAGAACAACAGTTTTGGCGAAAGACTACCAGCAGACAACCGTATATATTTGTTCAGAACTTGTAAGAAACATATAAAAGCTTCAGTTTTGGCTCTTGTCCCATTTGAGGGGCTTAACAACTTCCCAGGTAAAGTCCGGGTCATCTCTTCCAAAGTGGCCATACGCAGCTGTTTTCAAGAACCTTCCGCCGCTGCCTCTCTTCAAATCCAAGTTAATGGAGATCATGCCAGGCCTGAAATCAAAGCTTTCTTTCACAATCTGCAAGATTTCCTTATCCGGGATCTTACCCGTACCGTAACTGTCCACAAAAACAGACAACGGCTCAGGCACGCCAATGGCATATGAGACCTGTACAATGCATCTACGAGCCAGGCCATTGGCTACAATACTTTTGGCAGCCTGTCGAACTATGTACGCACCACTTCGATCGACCTTAGTTGGGTCCTTTCCAGAGAAGGCGCCTCCACCATGAGCTCCCCAGCCGCCATAGGTGTCAATAATGATTTTACGACCAGTGAGACCAGCATCACCATGAGGCCCACCAATGACAAACCGGCCTGAAGGGTTGAGGTGGAAAATTGTCTTCTCGTCTAGGTACTTCTCAGGGATGACAGGCTTGATGACATGCTCCTTGAGATCCTTGGCGATCTCATCGTTTGTGACAGTTTCATCGTGTTGAGTTGAGATGAGAACTGTGTGTACCCTAATCGGAACCATGGCACCATTTTCATTGTAGTACTCAACAGTTACTTGAGTCTTGCCATCAGGTCGCAACCAAGGACAAGTGCCATCTTTTCGAACTTCTGTGAGTCGAGCACCTAATTTTGTAGCAAGCACATGGCTGAGAGGCATGTACTCAGGGGTTTCATCAGTTGCATAGCCAAACATATGTCCCTGGTCACCAGCACCGATCTCTTCAGGGCGTTTGGTCAGGTGTCCATGAACACCTTGAGCAATATCTGGGCTTTGTTGCTCGATATTAACCAGGACCTTGCACTTGTCGGCATCGAGACCAACATCATTGGATATGAATCCAATGTTACGGCATGTGGTGCGAACAATCTTCTCATAGTCTATATTGCCCTTTGTCGTGATCTCACCGAAGACCATCACCATGTTTGTCTTGGTACAGGTTTCACAAGCAACTTTGCTGTCCGGATCTTGTTCTAGGCAGGCATCCAATACTGCATCAGATATCTGATCACAGAGCTTGTCGGGGTGGCCCTCGTTCACGGATTCGGATGTAAATAGGAAGGTGTCCATTCCCCAATCTTCAATGATAAAACACAAATAACTTGTACGGTTTTTCAATTAATAAGATACAAACGTAGATAAGACAAAACAAAATAACTTTCAAAGTTTTTTCAAATTAATTAAAAATTTGTGAATGTCAGGAGATGGTTACAAATAGTGTTCCAAGTAAAAAATAAGATACAAAGCTGAGAGTTTGTCAACGCCAAAAAAATGTCACTATGAACCAAAATCCAAAGAATTCTACATTACCACCAACGTGTTCAAGAATAAAAAGGATCCCTTAAACGAAGCCACAGTTTTTGTAATTTTAGGCTGTTGCATCAAAGATAAGAACCTGCTTTAACAAGTTTTTAAGCAGAATGAATACAAGAATATTTTCTTTTCACCAAGTGAAGCATAATGAAGAATCAAATTCCGAATGTCAACAAGAATATAGTGATTAAAAATCAAGAATCTTCTCATAGTGAAAATTCTTCTCTAACCAATAAGCAGAGCACATCAAGAATAGATCTGAAAATTGAAAGAAACAAAAATTTCAACTTCAGGAGCAAACTGAAATGAAACAAGATCATGCAAACTAAAAACATGAGGAAATTCACCAAGAACATGCAGCAATAAAAGCTGCAATCTTTTAGAAGCAAAAACCAGCTCAGATCTTTCGTATTTCACACATTATGACAAAATCATAACCCCAAATCTTGAGAAATGCAAAGACGTTATCCAGATCCTACAGATCATGAACGGATCCCAAATTTTGTAGCAGATCTGGGATAAGAGGATCCACAAATGTACTCAGAACACACATACATTAACTCACCCATTTCACCCCTGCATATAGAACAGTCAAAACCAAGTCTAAGACTGTCATGTAAGAAGGTCAAATCTTGGTGATACAATCGAAAAAATTCAAAATAGTTCGCAGCTTAAAACTTACCAATACTGACTTCAACATACAACATAATCAGTCACGAAACAATTTCAGAAGCACACACTCGAATCTACAGCACAAAGGAGGCAAAAAAAAAAAAAAAAAAACAAAAAAAAAAAAAAAAAAAAAAAAAAAAAAAAAAAAAAACAACCATGAACAAAAAACCTACGCAAATGCTAAAACCAGACATAAAAACCAAAGGTTTGCAAAACTTCAGAACAGCAGCATTACATTAGACCACACCCAAGAACAGAAACCTTGACAAATGCAAAAACCCCAGACGAAGAAGCCAGAGATTTGCTAAAAAATCCAAGTACCTTCGCAGATGATACTTGCTGCCGACAAAAAGGGTGTATATCCTTTTGATATGGGGTACTACACCAAATGCTTGCGAGTCTTGAAGAGGCGAGAAAGTGGGCTATTTATAGATGGAAGAGACGGTGGACACTGTACAGTTAAATCTATGGTGGGGGACTAGATGAAGAGTGAGGTTGTATTATGGAAATTCTGGACCGTCCGATATGTGATCAAGTAATGTGATCCAACGGTGGAGAGTGATTGTAGTCGTTGAGAGAGTGACATTGGCTTGTTTGGCGGAAGGTTTAGACTAAAGTATTACAATTAAATGTTTAAAATTTTATAATTTTTATCCGTGACATCGTTTAAAATAGGTTATATTTATCGAGTATCTCATTTATCGTGATTTTCCATGTTGAGGGCACGATTTAAATGATATAATATGATATATGGTACTTTTTGATGTATAAGATAAGACGACGAATTAAAAAGAGATAAATCAATTTATATATATATATATATGTATATATAAACATGATGATTTGATATTTTTTTTATATAAAAATCGAATCTTAGATTTATTTTCATAACATAAGTTCACAAAAAAAATATTTTGAGGTAGAATCAATTTATAATTTTTTTTCTATAATAATGAACCCCACTTAATGAGTTGTGACTCGGATTTTGCAATTTAAAAAAATGTTGAACGAGGCTATCTATAAAAATAGAATATAATAATAATATGTTAATTATTTTTAGTATAAAAGTTGGTGGGAATGGGATTTTGCTTGCATTTGGAATCACATTCACCAACCCATCAAGGCCTCCACCTCCCATCACGTTACCTAATTTATCTCTCATTAATTTCGAACATTTTTCTCTCCAGAACAAAATTGTTATTAGATATTTAACAATAGATACCACACTTATTTATAATTATATAAATACTATTAGATATTTTGTTTCTGAATTGATCTGGAAATTAATTAAGCTCATAAAACGAACCTCCAAGTTAATATATTCAGATCATAATTAGATTATGCTAGCTAAAAGTTCGGCATCTAGACATAATTAGTACGTAATTTGTATCGTGTGTAATAAATTAAATTATCTATAAATTTAAATTATTTATGGATCCGTGAGTCGAGATTAATATTAATCTCATTTAATTATAAAGATGGTCCCGAGACTATGCTAATACCAGTCCGCCGACACTAATTTTGCGTGATTATTACTATATATAATAATAATAATAATAATTATAATAATAATAATAATAATAATAATAATAATAATAATAATATGTGCATGCCATGCCATGTCGTGCCATTTTACAATAATGTCAATTCATTTTTTTTAATGCAAATTAATAATCGATCTCATTTTCTCACAGACATGCTAAATTTGCATCTTCATTAAATTTAATCATCCGATCGACGCCTAATTAATTACAAGACGTATAAATTTTGCTTATTGTTTATCATATATATAATCGACTCCGCAACTAGTGAAAATTTGTTACCATGATAATATATATGTTATATAGTGAAAATTTGTTATGATGATAATATATATGTTATATAATCTGACGTGGTAATTACTCCAATTCTATTGTTTATTGCTGTTATTTTCTTGCTGGAACAGCTTTGACCGTGAGAAGGTGATGTAATTTAACGTGCGATATTATTTTCTTTTTAAAGAAAACAATAACCAGCATGCATGATAATTAATTAAAATCAGCAGTTTGCATCACTTAAACTCTACAACAATTTAATGTAATAATAACAGTTGTGACACCTGTTGACAAAAGTTGGCATTCCGAGAAGCGTGGAACATGCTTTGTCACCCAGTCACCACAAGGTTTTGTCTGTATTTTATTATTAATAAACACAGTAATTGCAATAGGCAGCCACTACTAGCTAGATGCTACTTTGAAAAAAAATAAAATTCGAATTGATTATTACACAACAAGATACCAAATTTGATTATGTTAGCATGTATATAAAAAAAGGATTAGGAATATCAGTTATCTACTATTAAGTTATTCTGTCAAATAATGTCATCTAAAGAATGCATATCCTTCCCTCGTAGAAATTCTTTGTTCCACCGAAATTCAACTATTATTAATTATTGTAATAGAAGAACACATAACACATCTTGTTACACCACGAAACAAAATCCAATGCTAGATAGCAATAAGCCAATATTATTGTCAGCATCCCCTCCAGTAATAAGTTATCATGCCAGAAAATCGAACTGGATTCAGGTTCTGAAAAAAACACACACAAACAGAGAGAGAGAGAGGTGACAAACAAGCAAGCAATCCAGCCAATGCTTTTAGGACAATTCATCTACTGCTCAAATTGGAATTCTGAAACCGAATAATCCTAATGGATGTCTTGAAAATGAGAATGCAAGGTTTGATCTATGCACTGGACATGACACAATCAATTGCCTGCTTGCAAATACCAGTCATTGTTGCCTCAGGTCCGTAAACCTGCAAACATAGATGAAATTCATGTTACTCGGGGGTCCAGATTTAAAAACTCAACTAAGATAACTTCACGCATCTTTCAAAAAAAAATGATCTATAAAATTAAAGAATATCCTTTAAATTCATCTGTAAGCGAACGAAAACATAACTACAAAATTTTGACTTCGGAAGCTAATTTGAGGGAGTGTTTGCCTAGCTTATAAAGTCTTTGACACAACTTAGAAGGTGTGACTGAACTTACCAAAAGGCATTACAATGTTTATAACATTTAAGGTCCTATAAGATTTGCAAAATTGGATTTCGCAAGCTTAAAAACCTTGTTAAAAAGTGATGAGAGATCAAATAAGTATGGATTTCAACTTTTTTTGTGATCATTATTCCGATCCATCGAAATCAGAAAGATGATCAATTCAATTTCATCCAGACAAACATAAAATAAATATAACATAGTTGTTAGATTCCAACCCCAATTCATTAGAATTAACTTTCTTAGAGCAAATTCACATGCTTAGATCGTGATGCCTTGAAGATACATGAACCTAAAACAAACTAAATGCAGCTTATACAGAACAGACGACAACTTTTACCTCAATTGGAACCCCCAGTTCTTCTCCCAAAGCCCTCATTCTAGCCAAACCAGTCTGATAGTTCGGACCACCTCTACGAACATAAATGTGCATTCTCGATGCCTGCAACTTGGATTCCTACTCAGTTGAAACAAAAAAGAATGTGAAGTCTTGGACATAAATAAGACTATCCAAATGCATCAAAATAGTTGAACTAAACCTTCTCCTTGAGAGCCCGAATAATTCCATTGAAAGTAGCAGCAACATCTGTAAAGTTTGCTATCCCTCCCCCAATAAGAAGAGCTCTTTTACGGCCATCAGGGTTTGCTGTGGCACACTGGGGGAGAAGCAAGGGGAAAAAAAGAGAGATGAGGGAGTCAGAATGAAAATTTTAGATTTTAAGCTCAAGATCTTACGTCAATCACCACTCTGGCATATTGCAAAACCTCTTCTTCATTTGGAGCTCCACTGTACTCAGCATAATTACCTAGCTCAGATGCATAGCCCAAATCCCCAACCTTTCGACAAAATAATAGAGAACAGACAAAAAATTATCAACTTTAAACAAAACTTTTTTGTTAGACAGGTATAGTCACGTGAACAGATATGGAAACTTACTGTATCGGCATATATTACACTTGCACCACCTCCAGCTACCATCGTCCAGATACGTCCTTCCGGGTTCAAGACAGTAAATTTCAATGATGCACTGGTCTGTAACATGATACAAATGAATAAATAAGATGTTAACAAGGTAGTGATGAAGTATTTCAATAGATGTGATCTCTACTAAACATTCAAAACAAATGAATCATACAGAATGCTGCAACTATGAAAACAAATAAAAAGCAAAAAGTTCATTTTGCTAATATAATAAATGGAAAAAAATATTGCATTAGTACACAAGCTTTCGAGTAATGGAGCAAACAAAATCAACAAAATTCACAAGACATAGGGTACTCGGTACTTACTTTTTCATCTAATGTGTGAATGAAGCTTTCTGTTGGACTTAATACACGTCCAAAAGGCAGGGGAAACTCGATATCGCCCCATCTGAAAACAAAATAATTGCATAAAAGGCAAGAAAATGAATATCAAAAGCAAAAATAACCTTTCCACATATGTAAAACAACTACGGAGCCATACTTTTTAAAGTTTTTGAAGGCAGCAGTATCATCCAGCTCTCCTCTCATGTCGAGTGGATATGGCTCCCCATTTACGAGGGTAAATGGATTCAGCTCAAGAAAACTAAAATCCAGATCTGGGGTGAATGGAGTACATTAAATGTGAAGTTAGAAAGACAATATACTCAATTTGGGACTCATCAAACACATAAGTGCAACACAATTTTTTAAGAAAAAGGTAAGCATTTCTCTTTCTTCCAAAATCTTTATTTTGCATCCAGAAAGAGAAAAAAGATGCTGCATTTTCACTCTTTCCATCATCTAATTTCAAGGAAAAGAAAAATAAAAATTAAGAAAAATAATTCATGGTTGTCAAAGATTATATACCTTGGAAAACAGAAAAAACGCCAATTATAAAGTCGCCTATCTTCCCTCTGACCTGAATTGATAACAAAAAATTAGTATGCCGTGAGGGGGAAAGGTAAAATTCTACAGTGATTTCTGCATATTAAATAGAGTTAATTGCAACTCACCATCTTTCAAAAATTGAGTAGTTAAAGCTACTCTGTTAAAACTATTTCTCATAATTCTTTTTTAAAAAAATTCTAAATCTATTAAGCCATTCTCTCTCTAGACCAGTTTTCTGCTCGAATCCGCCGGAACTGATATAGAGACAACAAAGAACATCTGGGATTTACAGATAAAAAAAATATCTGGAATATGAACTAGCGACACTCAGGTAGAAACAGCAAAATAAGTCAATAAAAAGCTTACCTCCAATGGAAGTGTAGCAATTAGTGGAGCGCATGCCTCCAAGGTCATTGGTTTTTCAGTGGGAAGATATATTGTCTTAACCTGCAGAACCAAATAAAGAATCAATCCTAGTTTCTCCAAAAAAATATTAATGCAACAACATCAAAAGGAGGTATTATCAACAATGTGCAACTTTTACCTTGTCCCAGTTCTCTTCAATTTCGATACCTCCACATTCTGAGAAGCTAATGCTACATCCTAACCTTTCAGACATGATGGACAGGTAATATTCTTGATCATGAGGGACAAAAGGCTCAACAATGAATGTAGTTATGGGAGCTTTGCAGCCACCCATTTCAACCTAGGAAGAATAAATTTCAACATCTGTATGACCAAAAATTAACAGTTAAGAGCCATAGGTTAAAATTTTCGGTCACCTCAACACCAAGGCGTGCTTTCACAAATTCAGCAACTTCAGCAAGATTTAAGTTCAAAGCTACCAGGCCACTCTTCCCACGCTTCCCAAATAACATGTCAGGTTTTACAACCAACTTTGTGGACGATAGCCATGGTTCTTTGTTGGTTAAATCGGTAAATTCCGTCGATTGAGTCACCTAAGGACATTATTTCGTGACAGAAATTATTTCGTGACAGAAATTGCAGCTCTGCTCAGATTTATGCTGAAACCTCTATTAAATTTACCAAGCATCCCGTTAATTTCAATGACAACTACATATGCAATAAATAGATGCCACATAAAAATTACAAGGACTTGGAATAATAATAACAAGACCAAACTATATTTTTTCAAAAAGAAAAATAAAAAGTAACGTGGAATTTTTTGTCTTCTCAATTTAAACTAGTAGAAGTGGAATCTAAAACTGAGGTTTCAAACTCACCCATATCTATCTTGTCATTAATATTGATTTCAAGTGATTGAAACTGTTCCATAAGACTTATAAAACAGTTTCAAAATAGTTGATCAATGTAATACACATGGAGAAGCAGTAAGATCAAAGGATAACCAGCCATTGTTAAGAAGGGAGATTGCCATCAAAAATAATGCCTAGAACATAATCAGCCACTCAGAAATAAATATATATGAGAAGAATTAATTTCCCTGAAAAAAAATTTAACAGAATGATGACACAATTCTGGTTAAGCAGTTGATCAAACGGGATAAAGAGAAAAAAAGAAAATCTACCTCAAAACACGAAAAATTTAAAAATTCTAAGAATCAGACGGAGATCCAAAAACCCAAATCAAATAATAAGAACGGTTAAATGGATGGATTAAAAACATTCCCACGGAAAACTGACGTCACAGAATCATCACATTGCGAAACATCACGTGGAATCATAATATCAACAAACCGAACAAAAAGTAGCAAAACTAAAACGAATTCATGCCTGAGAAGAACGGATCTGGAGATCAAACCCAGATAATCTTTTCAAATGCTCCTTCAGCAGCCTCTTGGAATCGTACTCTCTGATCTTCTTCCTCGCCATATTTCTTGTTCCAAAGCTAAAAATTATAAATGATAATTGTATAAATTGGTTGTTGAAAAAGGAATTTGATTAGCTTTGGACAAAAGGATGAAATTTGGTGCAGTGTGTATGTATGAGTGTATGGGCATTCAAAATGGTAGTTGGGCGATTCGAACAACGATCGGTCACTTTTTGTATAAATATAATAAAATAAGATATGAAATAAAAATGTTTTTTGGGCAATTTTATTATAATGCTAAATATTATTCTAGTTTTTAGTATTTAAATAAAAATCTAATAATATATTTTTTTTGTGGGCTATCAGTATTTACAGCATTTTCCATAAACGAGAGTATAAAAATAAGGCAAAAATTTGTGCGAGACGGTCTCACGGGTCGTATTTTGTGAGACGGATCTCTTATTTGGGTCATCAATGAAAAAGTATTACTTTTTATGTTAAGAGTATAAATTTTTGTTGTGAATATGGGTAGGGTTGACCCGTCTCACAGATTAAGATCCGTGAAACGGTCTCACATGAGACCCACTCTAAAAACAATATTATTAATTCAGATATAAAAAGAAATAGTTGATTTTAATTTGGTTTAGTTTTTCGGTTTTTAGGCAAAAACTTGTGTGAGACGGGCTTACAGGTCGTATTTCGTGAGACGGATCTCTTATTTGGGTCATCCATGAAATAGTATTACTTTTTATGCTAAGAGTATTATTTTTTATTGTGAATATCGGTAGGGTTGACGGTCTCACAAATAAAGATTCGTGAGACGGTCTCACAACAGACCTACTCCGTTTTCTAATGAAAAATTTGGCAGTTTCGATTTTGTAAAAAAATATTTGGTTCTCTTAGGGAAAAAACCATTTTAAAACAAAATTTGATTTTAAAAAATATAATATAAAAACATTGAATTTTATTAAGAAACTTGGTTTATTTGGTTTAACCGATATTTTATAAAATTAACCAAAACCAAACCAAAAGGTCCGATAGTGTCTATGACAGGAGAAGAAAGATGAAAGCCATTGACATAGCAGAGCAGCTTAGTGAGTGGATAGTAGCAGAGCAGCTTAGTGAGTGGATAGTTTAGATTGGAATAGTTTCAAGCAGTGTTCTCAAAAAACCATTTAAATTTGAAGTTCGACAAAAACGCTCCGGTTCGGAGAAAGCAGAAAATAACGGTTAAACTGTAATTTGACCGAATTAAACATAATTAAAACATTTAATTAAGCGTACTTAAGTAATTAATCGTATCTATTTATTTTTTATTTATTTTTAATTTTGAAGATATGTCTTTTTATTTTAAAATAATAAATTAGATTTATAATTTAGATGTTTATTTTTATTTTTAATTATGATTAAACAATGATTTGACAAATATTTAGTATTTTTTAATGTGGTCTAATTGTAAAAACAAATAAAAATTGTAATTTTGATATTTTTATGTTTTTATAAATATGAGAATTAATGCATCAGACTTAAATTTATCATATTTATATATTATTTTATCTATTTATTGGGTTGAGATAATTACAATTACATTAAAAATAAAAAACGTTTTTTCACGCTTAAGTCCGTACTAATCTTGCTTGAGCTTGAAAAGCTTGGAATTCGACATCCGCGCTTCGGTGCGCTTCACGCTTTTTATAACCTTGGTTTCAAGTTTCAATTTTTACTTGTGACAAATTAATTTTGTTTTTAATATATTCGGTTTGAGGAATGTCTTCGTTGATTTCAATCTAATCCAACATGCAAATTAAACAAATTTATTTTCTTGAATTGGATGTGCCGGGAAAAATTAAATAGTTTCAAGTTTCAGTTTTTACTTGAGACAAGTTGATTTTGTTTTTCATATATTTGGTCCAAGGAATACCTTCTTTGATCTCAATATAATCCCACATACAAACTAAACAAATTTATTTTCTTGGATTGGATGTGTCGGGAAAATTATATCATTGGTAATTAACTTACGTATTTTCATTTTTTTATGTTATCGATCAATTAACAATGTTAGTCCACTAGTTGGTATTTTTTTATTTTATTCATTTTTTTTTATCATAGTATTGATGCTACGTCGGAAAAAGACAACATGCCACCAAAATTTGGTGATATGACTCGTATCATCGTTGATATATCCGATTTCACGTTAACAATGTACTAAAAAAATTTAATGAATATGACATAAATTGCCTCACAATGTGGTCAAGGGTAAAACCATTATTGGTCCACTCATTTCCGGTCAAAGTTTGATTAAAATTATAGGTGGCCAATTACATGTTCATCATGTGCCAACTTGTAAAATATTCTTGCCTACTATAAGTACCAATTTAATCCAACTTTCTAGATGATGCCATTAGCTAAAACCACCCCACCACAATAATTATACATAATGTTTGGTTGGAAATGATTTTAACATAGTCACTCCACACATACATATATAATTCTCTCTAAAGTTGTTATTCAAAATATTTTAAATCGTATCATTTTAATCAAATAATGAACTTATGCATCACTTATATATTGTATCGAGATGATAAATTAAAAGATAAAACAAATCTTTTATATTAAAAAAATAAACAATATATGGTTAAGAAAACTTTGAGAAATAAAAAATAATATTTGTAAATGTACAAGTGTGATTATATTTATATTTTATTTTATGTTATTATACTTTTATTTTATGTTATGTTATTATACTTTTATCTTATGTTATTATACTTTATTATATAAAATCAAATTCATTCATAAATAAAATAAAGAATTTATATTTTATTTTATGTTATTATACTTTTATTTTATGTTATTATAATTTATTATATAAAATCAAAGGTAAAAACTTGTGTGAGACGGTCTCACGGGTCGTATTTGTGAGACCGATATCTTATTTGAGTCATCCATGAAAAAGTATTACTTTTTATGCTAAGATTATTACTTTTTATTGTGAATATGAATAGGGTTGACGCGTCTCATAGATTAAGATCCGTGAGACGGTTTCACATGAGACCCACTCAAAATCAAATTTATTCAAAATAAAAAGAAATTGATGATAAAATAAAAAATGAACGTTAAATAAAAACAGACCAAATAATTCAGTGTAGGGAAGAAAGAAGACTCTGTCTAGGTAGCTTAGCGACTCCATTCTCCCTCTATGTCTGTGCCCGTCTCTCTCATTGTGATGATATCATATGATCCTCAGATTCAATCCGGATTATCATCGGTGCGTCCTTCGCCTCCTTTTGCTTTGATCGACTGCCGAAGATTTTTTTCCCTATATTTATTTGTCATTGTTCAGTTGTTTTCGTTTGAATATGAAGGTCTTATGGATTTACGGAATCTTGATTTTTGTTATTCTTGACATGGATCGGTGAATTTTATGGTGACATTTGTTTCAGGAGTTTGTTTTCTGTTTTTGTCCAATTGTTTTCTGAATCTAGAGCTGACCGTTTTCTCTTTTTTAGTTGTTATTGTACTTTTAAATTTGGAAGATCTCTTCTGCGCTTTTCGTGGGTTAGCTTAAATATATTATTTACCGCAAGTGTTCGATAGTTATGTTCCAAATTACGTTTCCCGCTGCTTTCTGTCTTTAGGCTGGGTTAATTCCTTTTGTTGTGCGTTTACTTTTCTAAATGAGCAGGTGAAGGAGAAGTTACTATGATGGAAGTGCAAATATTGCTTTTTTGACTCCGATTAGTGTGAGGAACAGATATAGGAAATGAATGAATGATCGCTGCTTTATGGCCAACTGAGTAGTTTAATGGCGCCGCAGTTAGTCAAGTATTTCGTGCATGAGCTTATTAACCCGGATCTCGAGTCTAACTTCCAAAAATTCCTCTGCGTATTCTCAACAAGTGTTTTCCTTATTTCATGGAAGAAAATCTGAAAAACATCACATTTACAAATTTGATCTTGATTCACTGGAGATTCACTGGAAATTTTTTCCATATACGAAAATAAGAGAAAGTTAAACTGAAACTTTAATTTAACTTCTTCCTTAGTTACCATGTAGAATTTGCCTGCCGCAGACAGTGGTTGTTCATGGCAACTTTCTGTAGAATTATGTTCCTTCTTTTTCCCCTCCTTTAGATAAAGGACATATTTCCTCGTCTCTAATGGTTCTTGAAGCACGTTGAAAGCAATGAGTGGCAGTTTCGATTAATGGCCATATAACGATAGTGGGAAAAGCGACAGGAACCAAGAGATGAGTGGAAATTTTTAGACTATGAACCTTGTGGGAGTTCTAAATCAAAGTAAGTAGGAGGGCACGACATATGGGGGCAACATAGTTATTGTATCAGAGATTCTGTAATTCAATTAAAGCAACATATTCCTGGAGTATCTCCTATTGTTGTTCGTGAAATTATGACTGGTTTAAAATTGGCGTAATAAACTTCTATCACAATGGTTAACAAATTCTTGCTATTTTTGACAAAAGCCAATCGTAAGTCCTACGCTGGTAGGGTTGAGTTTTTTTGGCTGTGTTTTAGGCTTGGGTTTGACACGCGACCAGTGGGGTATTATGATTGTGCAAAAGGAAATTGTGCTCGTGGAGTAAATGTAATATTATGGTTTCCACTGTCTAATAAATTTGCAATTGAGTAAAGAAGTTCTATTTTCATGCATTCTTCTTTTTGGAGTTCCAAGGTTTGTTACCTATGAGCCCATGGTTTATTTATATCATGTATTTGCTTTATTGACGCGTTAGAAACACTTCATATTGCCTTTTTTCATGTAAATTAATCGTGCCCAATAAATGTATACTGTGTGCCAAATGGTATTTCTTTGGTATAGCAAACAATGTACTTGGCAATCTATTGTCTTGTGAAATTTTTTGTGATGCCATTAAAGGTTTCTTGCCAATTCTCATTTAATTTTTTATGAATTTGGTTTTCATGCATGATATTTTTAGAATTTAATTTCCATCACTCATGGTCAATATAACAATTACACCTATTTAATATCAATGGCTGGTGGTTATTTCTAATTGAAGGAAGAATGCAGGAAAAAGGTATAAATTCGTAGACATGTTTCCTGAGAATTTTACGCTGTATTGCTGGTTTTTGCAGGTTAATGGCTTATTGAAATCATAAAAACTCACTAGTTAATTCAGCAAATGGCTTCAGTGGGTGTAGCTCCTACTTTTGACATAAGAGAGTCTGGAATCCATGATGTGGCGGTTGATAGGTTGCCTGAGGAGATAAATGACATGAAACTCAGGGATGACAAGGTGTGTCCAAAGTCTTTTTCCTTTGAATAATTTTTTTTAATGGTACTTTTTTTTGTCTTGAATGCAGCAGGGCCATTTCGATGTTGAATATGTTTGGCTGTGTAGGAAATGGAAGCAATGGTTGTGAACGGTAATGGTACGGAGATAGGGCACATAATAGTGACAACTGTTGGTGGTCGAAATGGTCATCCAAAACAGGTAATGTACTGCATCAACCATCGAAACTTTCTGCTTGCTACATGCTATGCGGCCTTCCAATTATGGAACTTCTTCATCAGAAACTGCCTTTCCCATTAAACAATTTGCACGCAATGCGTCCTGGGAAAAAAAGAAAAGTTAAAATGAAACATTCAGGAATCAGATGAAGCAAAGAGAAAGTTGGAAATGTGCCGTGACTATTGTGCCATTGCAATAATGACACTCTTTATGACAATGACCCCCTTCACAATGGATAAGAAAAACCAGAAATCCTCTCGAATGAGAAAGAAACCTCAAGAAAGTGATTTAGAAGCAAACGAGTTCACGACTCTCTGTTTGTTAATGAACTTGGAATTATTTGTTCAATCAATGAGAGATTTTCTAAAATTTCTTTATTAGTAAGAGAAAGTCCGCCTTGATTTGGGTTTAATTTTTTCTTCTTTTTTCAGTACAATCAACATCGTTACAATCAATCGATATCACACTATTAGCAAGAGAAACTCCACCTTGATTTGGGTTTAATTGTTTCTGAATCAAGAAAATGGCGGTGGTATCCTAGAAGATTTGATTTCCGGAAACTGTGGATCTATTGCTTGAATTTACTCAAATTTAGGATCTTATGAACTCAAAACACTTTCATTTAATTAGCTATTTATCTTAGTTATGGAATTCAACTAACGCATCTGATTGCATGTCAATGAACCTTTGTTTTTTTGCTTTCCCTTTTTCCACTTGTAATGGCTTCTTACCAAGTTTGCCTGCCTTGGATTTTGTGGGATGCTTACAGACAATTAGCTACATGGCAGAGCATGTTGTTGGCCAAGGTTCTTTTGGAGTAGTGTTCCAGGTGAGATTAGTTTTTTGTCTTGATAAATGAGGAGTTGGATACTATATTACGCGTTCCTCCTATCAAGACGATCATAAACATCACTGTTCATTAACCTTATTAATTGAAAATCCAGGCAAAATGCCTAGAGACTGGCGAATCTGTTGCAATAAAGAAGGTTCTGCAGGACAAGCGTTACAAGAATCGAGAGTTACAAACCATGCGTGTACTTGACCATCCAAATGTTGTGTCTTTGAAGCACTGCTTCTTCTCAACAACCGAAAAGGATGAAATGTATCTTAACCTGGTACTCGAATATGTCCCTGAAACTGTCCATCGGGTTATCAAACATTACAGTAAGTTGAACCAAAGGATGCCGCTGATACATGTGAAGCTTTATACGTATCAGGTTTTGACCTACTTTTGGTGCACCTCTTTGTTTTCTTTGTTCTCTATGAAAAATTGTCATGATACTGGTTATTCCACACGATCATAACGGTAACGTTGCAAACTGCTGTTTTCTAGAAGTTTGCTCATCCCGATTTTTGCAATCATGTAAGCCTTTTAGGTTTGTGTATGTACTGTGTATTTGTCATATTTTCGATAGTTTGTTTGGATTAAACTGAATTATATGTTTACGAGTTAGGGTGTGCTATCATTTTACTAGTATCTTCATGAGTACTACCTGGAATCGTATTGGATATTATTATCTTTTTCAATGAGTTGAATTTTGTTTGATGTTACTTTTGGAGAAATCTGATTTCTATTTTGAATCATTATACTCCATCTTTTTTAGCTGACGTTGTTGGACTATATAACTATGTTGCTATTGGGCAGATTTTCAGAGCACTGTCTTACATTCATGGTGGTGTTGGAGTATGTCACAGGGACATAAAGCCTCAGAATTTGTTGGTATGCCCTAGTTTGTTTACATGGTTACTGCAGTTTTTTTTTTTTGGCTTGTTAGGCTGGTTTTTCTAAAGCTTTTGTATCAACAGTACCATTCAAATTATTCCCAGATACAGAACTTTTTTCTGACTTGATGCTAATTTGGTAAATGTAGTACCTGTGTAATCATTATCATGCTATTCATAGTTTGCAATCCTTTTGTTCTCATTTATTTGATAGCCATAAAAAGGTGTTGGTGATATTTGTTTCTAAGTATGGGTTTAGTAGAGTTCTCCTTTATCTTGTGCTACTACTGATAACTGAATTCCATACTCCACTTTAATAATTTTCCAAAATCTGAACTGTGTTAGCAATTATGGAAGTAGTCTGCACTGGTAAGAAGAAACTAACATGTTTCATTGTCACATATAATCCATTCTTGTGACAATACATGTTTTGTGTCCCTTTAGCTAAATAGAAGAATATCAGTAATTGAAGCATTAAGCAGCATCTCATCTTGATACAATGATATGACTATTGAACTTGTTTGTCCTTTGATTTGGAAAATGACTTGCTTCATGTGTGGTGGTTAGAAATCAAACTTCTTTATTTGGTTGGCTTGGTTTAGCTTTTTATGTCCTTTACAATATTCTGAAGCTCATAAAACTTATTTATGCAGGTGAATCCGCACACCCATCAGGTTAAGTTATGTGATTTTGGAAGTGCAAAAGTGTTGGTATGTACGATGCTATTCTTGGCGAGGATTTCATTTACGCATATGGCATTATATTCAGTTGAGGTGGAGTCTTATTTTGCAGGTAAAAGGGGAGCCCAATATATCTTATATATGCTCTAGGTATTATAGAGCACCTGAGCTTATTTTTGGAGCAACAGAGTATACTACGGCCATTGACATATGGTCTGCTGGGTGTGTGCTAGCTGAGCTACTTCTTGGGAAGGTATTTATTATTCTCTTTGTTTTTTCCTTAATTGATAAAGCCTTCAACGGACATAGGATTATCAACCGTCCTAATTTGTGTTATTGGATTTTGCCGTCTCAGCCTCTTTTCGCTGGTGATAGTGGAGTAGACCAGCTTGTTGAGATCATCAAGGTTCATACTCTGTCCTTGTGCACCCACACAAAGACATGCACACAACTACACCCCCTCACAGAGTCTCACTGATACAGTACACATTACTTGTGAATTCATCTCTTTTTTTACTTCGTTTCTCGAGTGCATTATTCGTTGGACAATTTTTTTTATTATTTTTCCTTCTGGATTGGTGGTTATGGAAATCCTACGGTGCTTGTATCCTCTTTCAAACCCTGAATAATTCATACATTGGTCAAATTACAAGGTCTTTTTTTGTTTGTGTTCTCTGGGCAATATATAGATCTTGAAATAGAAGGGTTTTAATACTTTCGTTTCTGTCTATGTTCTATGAAGTGACTCAAACAGCTGTGTCTAGCCTTTTAGAATCCTAAAAGGGTGATTATATTTGTTGGAGCGACAAGTTTGTGTCTCGTTGTTGCATTTTCCTCAGTGCACTGTGTGATTATAACCCCAATCACCAAGAGTATCTTTTTTCAGGTTTTAGGTACTCCAACCCGGGAAGAAATAAAATGCATGAGTCCTAATTACATAGAGTTCAAGTTTCCACAAATTAAACCTCATCCATGGCACAAGGTACCTGGACTTCTGCCTATAATGCCGATTTCTCTGTTTCCCGACTGCTTTTGTTTCACCATATCCTTTTTCTTAATTTTGCAACAGATATTCCACAAACGCATGCCTCCTGAAGCTGTTGATCTTGTCTCAAGATTACTACAATATTCTCCTAATCTCCGTTGCACAGCTGTGAGTATTGCTATATTTTATATCTTGATGTTGTGCGCTATTTTCTGTTGCTAGAATCTTGTGCTTAGTTTCATTAGAAAGTTTTACCTCTTTTGATGTTAAAGGAAGATGTCGATACCGTACTCTTTTATCTTGTGGTTTCAAAGTTAAGATGTCTTTCATCTGCTCTCTCACAACTACATTGATGTGGGCTTGTGTAACTAGCATTGTGGTAGTAGAATTATGATTGATCGTGCTGTTCGGGTGTCAACACTCGCTTTTGCTGTTAAGAAATAATAATCTTGAAACCGATTGGTTACTGAAAATTTTCCTTTTGGTTATGCGGATTCCTAGTCGGCATTGTTTTAGAAATTGATGAATGTAATTATGTAACAGCTGGATACCTTGACCCACACCTTTTTTGATGAGCTCCGTGATCCGAACACCCGACTTCCAAATGGGCGTTTCCTTCCTCCATTGTTCAACTTCAAGCCTCACGGTGCGCATTCTCATATTCATTTACCAACCTCTTTTTAATTTTCTTTATTTGTGTTGAACTCAGGTTCTAGTATTTGCATTTGCACTCTGGTTTCTCAGAGTTGAAGGATGTACCTGGGGAAATCCTGGTGAAGTTGATTCCTGAGCATGCTAAGAAGCAGTGCCCCTTTCTAGGGTCATGATAACTCCAAGGCTGCCGTGTAAAGATATATTGAGTTGATTCGCCTCCGGTTTTCCTCTTTAATTACGTGCTGTTGCTTGGTGCAAGTATTACCTTGTTTTTTGTAAAAGAAGAAGATGTAGGTGACCCATGAATTGTTATTGCGTTTGCTGCGTTTCTTTACTGCTGGATATTTGTAACCTCGCGTGACTGAAGATTGCTATTATTATATATGATTATGTCCCCTCCCCCGTGTGTTGTTTCGACTTCCCATTTTCTTACCTCGTTGGTTGTTTCACAGGAGCTAATTTTCTCGAGTTCCATTTTTATGGAGTTTTCATTTGAAGGATGGGCTTTTGTAATTAGACACGGAAAATATATTCAGTATGTTTTAACCACCATAATATTAAAAAACTAAAAAAATTAAATTTTTTATATGGTTATTTACATCAATCAATTCTTTTAAGTTATTAATAGAAAGTTGAAGTAGCTTATTTTTCTTCTATGTTTGGTATTTTATAAACAAATTGATCGGTTTCTCTTTATTTTATAGAATAATAAATACAATGAAATCATATAAGCATGATTGATAAATCTAAATTACGGGTGGACATACAGGTCGGGTAGTTTGGTCCTGACTTGAACCCGATTGGGTAGGAGTAGTCGAGAAGTTCGGGTAATTATTTGGGTTGGTTTGGAGTAATCGACGAATCAGATATCTGGTCCAAATAAATATCTGACCACTCAAATTACCCGATTTTCTCAACTAACCGACCCGTATTATTCTAAATTATAAAGTAAAACCAACAATTTTTAATTTTTTTTATACGAGATTCCAGTTATTATATTATGCACTTTTTGCTATGATTGATGTACGTTCTAAGAAAAGTTGACTCGTCATTTGCTTCTGCTCACTTAACACAATGATCTGCAAAGTTAATATCAAATTCTCAGGTTGTGGAAGGATGAGAGCATCCTCCATACAAAGAAACACAAAACCTTCATTAGTCGGAAAACACTTTTACATTCGTTATTTTGAATCTTTATTTATGGCTTGTTTCCTCTGGTTATAGGGATCGTGCCAATACGAAGATTCTTGCAAATAGTATCATCCCAAGGATGTGGTCGGCACAAACTAAACGTTCAAGGAATAGCAGGTGGTGCACTTCTTTAGTTGTTTTCTTTTCCTTTTTAAACTGTTACTACTAGTAAAAAAGTTTCATTTTGTGAATTCATTTCCAATTTCCAGGAACAAATGTTGTTACTAATGCGCAGTCATGTAATACTGGAAAGTTTACTCCTTCCTCTCTTTTATTTGTGTCCTTGCACTTAAAGTTGATGTCGAGCTATTATACTTTATGATATGCTGCTGATATGCCTTTTGTCATCATAATTGGACGTCAATTTGGAACCACCCTGGGAAGCCTACCTCCATCATTGTGCCCAGCCGCTACCTTTCATTGATGGGGATAGCCATATCACCTGCATATGCATAAGTTTCAGAATTGTGCTTGTTATTTAAAATGAGATATTGTTGTTGCACAGTTAGCTGTCTATGCACATTTGTCTTTAGATCTAACATTTGAAAACTTTTTTTCGTTTTTCTCTGTTCAAAATATATTTACACACACAAAACAGATGTGCATACACAGATAAGAGTAACTTAGAGTTGTACATGAAATCCCTGATTCAAATAAAAATGTTCACTGGTCCATAAGATTTTCTTTTTGTTATTATTATATGTTAAATGAAATTAAAAGAACGAAATGGACTTGTATATATTAGGGGTAGGATTTATGGCTTAAAAAGATTGACTCTGGCAAAGTGAACAAAACAAAAAATTCTTCCTTTCCACCACACTTGGACCACATTGTGTCACTTCTTTATGCAATGGATAGTGTGTTTTTTTGGAAAACATGAGAATATTATGAAATCACATCTGTAATAAGTATAACGTAGGAGATGGTGTGACCCATCTTATCCGATCAGACGTAAAAACGATTTTCCTAACCAGAACCATGGTAGTCTGATTCAACAAAAACAAACTGACAAAATAACATATCCCTAACTAGGATTTTACGATCTTCTTTAAGTAATCCAGAACTTGAGAAATTAATAATGGTTTGATGGATTATTAGGTTTGAATTGACAGCAAACATAAACCCAAATGGAAGTTGGTGAGTTTATAGTTTGGGTTTCGTTTAAACAGCAAAACTTTCTCCGCTCTTACCTCTTTTTTGATAGTTTTTCTTTATTTTGAGTCAAAATGTCCTCAAGAGGATTTTCTTTTTTTTATCTTTAATACAGTATATAAAATAATAACGAAGACAGTATAATTTTCATTTTTTGAATAAATATAAAATATTTATATTAAATACCATTCATGTGCTTCTATATATATATATATACATACACGCACACGCGTCTTGATTTGCCCCCCCTTCTCAGTACTTTGGAAGATGCAGTCTTTTACATACAACCAAAAGGTATATTAAAGAAAATATACATAAAAAAGAATCCATCAAAGTTGAAAAGTCCACAAAATTATTATAACTTAATCGAATATTAAACCACCACATTGACAGAAATATATATACATAGATATATATCCATCACCTTCACAATGATAGAACACGACAATGCTCAGATTACTCCAACGCTGCAATTACCTCCAACAACGAAGCAGCAAATCGCATCTGAGTCTCTTCGTCAATGGTCAAGAAGAGAGGTACGTGCACGAATATCGATTTGATTCCATTCTGATCCGCAAAACGCAAGGAATGATAGTATACATAATTGCAAACAAACCGACCAGCATCATCCGAAGTCATCACTTCATAACCCATCTTCGCCAATGACTTCGTAATATCCTCAACGGAAAGTGAAGTCTGCGTTTTAAAATTATAAAACTCAAAACATGAGCGAAATCCAGGCATCTACTCTGGGGTGAATAGTTTTAATTAGTACACATGATTCTACATGAATTAGAGGCTTCATGCTATAAGTTAAAGTTTTTACACTAACATAACCACATGGAAACTGGGGGAAAGAGAGGAAACGGAAAATTTTCAAAGGCTGTAAAAGCTGGCTCTGTTATTTGTAATTTTGTCTCACATGATGTCTTATCCTCCATTGTACTTATGTATATTTTTCAACTATTTTTTTCCTTTTTCTATGTGTACAGAAACAGGACTACTTACCCGGGGTTCATCAATGTTTCCAAATATGAACTAGCTAAGGAAGGCCTTACCCATTACCATATTCAACAACTGAGCCTACGGTAAAAAACTAACATAAGCATCATATGTATATATACCTTTCGTACCCGTGAAACCCCACCATCCGCAGGAACAATGGGAACTTTCTGCAATAAAAAAAGATCATCTTTATATAAAACTAGTCAGGTCGAGAGATGATTGGAGAGAACTAATTGACCAATCTGACCTGAGGCTTCCATCCCATCTCGTCTGGACAACGGAAGGTGGCTTCATTGACAGCTTGATGCTCTAGAGCAAATTTTGTAGCTCCACTGTTTACTCCAAAATGGACCTGAATTATCAGAATAAGGAAGAAAAATTAGACAACATCGTCAAAAATAATAACGAGTTTCATTCTATCCATGCAGTGAGGAAAATTTCAATCATAAAACATCTAGCATATTTGTAAATTGTAGATGTTTTGATAGTGAACAACTAGAATTTAAATTGACAACAGATTTGGAGAATTACCTGTAGAATTAGCAAAACTAACTTATAAGCAATTAATGTGATAGAATTTGACGGTGCCAATATATAATTCAATGTTGTACATAATGTTTTGCATGACGAAATAAATATGTCATTGAGGTTAAGTCTCGGATGGAAAGAGAGAGATCCATTTAATACAAAGAATATAGTTGGGTTCAATTTTAGTGTGTCTTGTAGCAACTGTCGGAAAAACAAGACAAATTAAAAAATGTAGAGATCACAAGCTTCAGTGACAAGAATGACGTGATAAAAAAGACAAATTAAGCCACCAAGTCCCTTTTGAGTAACACCATTTGCACTGTTATATTTATAAAATTCGTTGCAACATCCACAGAAATCTGACTTATTGTTGGGAAATTAACTTCTTTTGCGCAACACTGATCCCAGATCAAGTTAAGAGTGCGATGCAAATGAGCAGCATACCCAGATAACCCTGGTAGAACTGGACAGTGTGTTATCCTTGCTCACCGAAGATTGCAATGTTTGGTACAAAGGACCAACAGCTCCTTGCCCTGCAGTTTCAAGAATTGTGCAACTACCGATGATCAGCCCATTCGGAACACCCCTTTTGTTAAGATAACCTTGGAGATTGTTAACAATTGTTTCGGTTGGATTTTCTGCAACCCCATGAAACTTTTTAAATCCTGTCACATGAATTGTTACCGGCGAAGTAGGTCCTTCAGATCCCATCTACTGAGAATTCAGGTAGTAAATCAATGTTAAAGCATGAAATCTCTAACTCGATTCACTTCTCATGAAAAACAATGATTAAACAGAGAAGAATACAATATTTTATAGCTGGAACTCATAGCAATAACAGCATGACAATGAGAAAACATATCCCCCACGCAGTCAAGTGCCCCAACAAGTGATAAAATTGAACAACAATATGTTGTGAAGTCCTTGATCCACAGAAACCAACTGCCTCGTAACCAAAACCTTACATGTTCTTTTATCTAATCTCAGCTATAAAAAAAATTAAATCTAAGAAAATAAAGTCTTTTGTTTGAAGATGAGATCTTTTATTTAAAATCTATCATGATTTTCATTCTGTCATGGAACCTAGCATTGAGTTCAAACTCAAATTAAATACCAAATATCTCAAAATTATTAACAAAATCCTTGAATCCAAACAGAAAGACAGAACAGACACAGAGTGAAGAACACTAGGAAAAAACTGAAGACATGATAAATATCAGTGCGATGAAATAAACCCAAACCACCAAAACCACGATCGAAATCAATCAAGACCAAAATTTTGATCATCTTACAAACGCTCTGACAAAATAAAAATTCCAAATCCAGAATCAGACATACCGGAAAAAACCCACTTGAAATTCAGCAAAGATTATCGAGATTTCAGTAGATGGCGAAAGACGCACCGATCTACAACAACCCATGAACAATTTAACTTAGAGAAGCCAACTTTAAATCTAAAATCAGGTAAGAACGAAGCAAAAGACGATGCCTTTCAATGAATATACTCACCGGATAGCTACACAAAGATGCAAAAAGAAACCAAAACGACTCAAACACTACCTCATCTATCTACACAATTGATTAGCAATAATTCTTTATATTTCATTTTATTATTAGAGGAGACAAAAGAAATTTGGATAGAGATGGGTGGTGGTGTAGTGTGGTGGGGTCATTTGTAATCAAGAACTAATAATCCTCTTATACCAAGCGAATCATAATTTATTATATTAATTCTTCTTCTTTTTTTTTCCTCTCCAAAAAGTGTTTAATTTCTTTTTAAAAAGTTTCATTTATAATGTTATGTATATTTGCCACCAGCTTCTTGGCTTATGGTTTTACATGTTCTGATATTCACTATTAAAATCTATATAAAATATTCGTTCCATATGTATATATATTAACGTTTTCATGTATGTGTTATGTGATTGTACAATTTTTAATTAATTTGATTTATAAAATAAACAAAAATCATAATTATAAAAATTAATAAAGAGCTAGTAAAAATAAGTTGAAAAAAGACCAAAATAGAGACATCAAAACTGATGACACACCACACATGTCTTGTCTCTTTAATAATAGGATTGAAAGATTTAAAAATAAGTTATTTTAGGAAAATAAAATCAATAAAATGATACAATGATGCCTACATACATAAATTTAATTTGATGTCACACACTCATATCAAACTTGGTTTACAATAGAGTTTATCGCTTAATACTAAAAAAATACTGTTATGTTTAGGTTTGATCAGTGTTTTGAAGATTTTGAATTCAATTTGAGATAGAACTCTTAATTTAAAAATATATATTACATAAAATGTCTTTTAGGTATTTTGTGGATGTTTAGGTAGGATATTTTTTGTTGTCTTTTTTGTTGTTTTTTGAGCCGGATGTTTAGGTAAATTCCAAACCTTCCTTTAGTGCTTAAAAAGCTGAAGTTGAGAAAGTTAGAAAAGCTCAAAATAAAGTTTTGATACCCATTTAATCTTCAAAGTAGAGATCAAAATTTGCTGTTTCCTTGATGATATTTAATTTGATGTTGATTTTTTTAGAAAGAAAAAGATTTTAGGTTTTAACAATTTAGGTGATATAGTATAGATTAAAATGTATGTAGTTTTTCTTGAAAAAATTATTTACTTATGTGTGTGTGTGTGTACCATCATTCTTAACAATTTTATCGGCGAATGTGAGCGCTGAACAAATAACTGATTTAAAAACTTATGTATATGTTTCAATTTAAAAATTAATTGGAAACTTTAAAGTTATTTTCCTGAAATAAAAGAAAGTACAAACAAAAAATAAATACATATCCAATACCTAAACAAGGTTAGGTTGATGTTTCATCTTTCAAATCACTGAATTTCCACTATGTTAATGTAGTTGTCTATTCACTATTCTTTCGGCCATATATTCAGCAATGAAAACATGGATTACTTTCAGTGAACTTTCACTATGTCAATGAGAATAATCACTGTATTAACGTTAAATTACATTTAGGAGCTGCTCGACATAGTTACTTCTAACACTGAAGCAAGATAATGAACTGAAATAAGAATTCCATCAGCCATATTTATTCGACAGTATGAATCAACGCAATATCGAATCAAAAACCAACAAATGGATTCCGCCAAACAATTTGCAAAATTTCATGTACTACTTACTAGAAGGCCTCAAGAAATCAAAATATTATATAGACCTCTGGCATAAACTGTTATATATACCTACAGGCTACAGGACTACAAAATCAATGCCTCTATTAGTGTCGATAGACAAAACAATTATGAAAATTAAACGACTCTTTTGAAATATAATCTCTCTTTTCCTCCCGTCTTTTTGTAAGTCATTCAAACGACACTAAATGCTGATTGAAAAGTAGATGTGACCCGAGAAGCAATGGTCTGAGTAGCAAATGCTTGAAGCTGCTGCTTAGCATCTGTGCGAAGGACCAATATAATTGCTCAATTAAGGAGATCGATCATAAAAATAGATAAGCAATTTTATTTTCTTTAACATTTGCACAGTTATCTGCATGCAGAAAAGAATTTTCATAAGCACAAACCTATAATTGAGTATTACACCAGTTTTTTGGTGGACAATTGGTGACCTACGGGTATTTATGGTAATAATGGAGTGCTTTCTGGTAGTGGTCCTCGCACATTATTTACAAGTAGCAGATTGTATACGCTAGATTTGTTATCGATGGATTATTCCCGGCCAAGGTCTTCAAGAATGAATATTCATGTGTTTTATAAGGAGAACACGGAGCTCAAAATAATGTCAACCAAACACATGGAAGGCTCGTTAATTATAAGCATATTCTCTAACTAACTCATTCTGTCAAACCAAACTTATTCTAATACCATGATAATGATCGTACATGCGGAAACACTTTATGGTTCCCAAATCATGGACATTAATGTCAATTTACAGTAAAAATCCATGTTATGTAACTATCTGGAAAAGCATTCAAAACATGAGATATGTATCAGTTAATACACATACCTTTGCGGCATCTGGTAAAGCCAACGATGTTGGCAACGCTTAGGGTCGCACATACACCAACAACAAGAAGATAGTCCGCTTGAAACCTAATGAGAGAAAATATTGCAAAGAAGATCCACACAACCGCCTACATCCGAAAAGCAATGTTTAAGTTGACTGCTTGATACCAAATAAAAAAGATTCTGAATATACCATCAACAAACGAGTAACTGTGACAGCTAAAAGCAGAAGCAACGTCAAATTACATTATGATGGAAACTATAGTGAACTTTTCAAATTTTCATGAGAGTGTGCTTACTCGTTACATTTTTATCCTTTGGGCTACAATATGTCAGATGAAGATAAGATACACAAAGGACATAAGGCCTTTAATTTAAATATCCACTTACTGTAAGATATAAGGTCCACCAGAATAGCCAAGAATCCTTCTTGTTCATTCGGGCCAGAGACTGGGAAAGAGGGAAAAGACAAGGGATAAAATACTCAGGATCCATTCAACCCAAATAATCAATGCTAAATTAATAAAGCACAGGCCGGATGTCAAAGAGCGCATTTGAGATGCCAAAGCTCCTCACCTCTTGGTCAAGGCATTCATATTTCCATATACTTTCACCATCTTCATTTATTTCATTCCACCACCTAAGACCCACCAAGATGCGTCCACTTACATTCTTGACGACCCAGAAATCAAGTGCGGACAAAAGTACAGTGACCACAAAAATGATGACAAAACTATCAAAAAAGAGAGCTGAAAGAATATAAAATGCCAAAGCAGCAGCCTGTCAAATGGAAAGCAATGTTTGAACATTCAAGATTTATAAACACAAAGTAAAATTATAAAATACCAACAAAGTCACAAAAGCAAACTCTAATCAACCTTGAAAAGCACGTGGAAGAAACATATCTTTGGATGAGCGTAATTCTCTTCTGCAGGCTGAGCACAAAAACAACGTCAATGAAATATCCAACGAGGAAAATCAAAATGAAAACTATTACTAGTCGCCTTCCAAAAGGAAAATGTCGTAGGATAAACAACAAGTTCATATAATCGCATAAACATAGGTTTCATCAAATATTTCACACATTTAGATAGGGTCCTATATGAAATATTAGTGAGACATTTCTCCTGTATGCTACATAAAGAAAAATCTATTTTGATGATCCATCACTCCTGTAAACTGAATTCCCTAAGAACAGGTTCAAGCAAGCCAAAGTTATCTAGTAAAGCCACCAAGGCAAATTATCATTTCATCAAAAATCTTCTAAGCATCCAATTCGATGTATCGTTTCGCCCCAGTGAAAATCCCAATCACAAAAAGGTCACCAATTATCGATCTTCACAAATCAACAGCCCCTAAAAACTCAGTTTTGCAAAATACGTGGACCTAAATCGAAACAAATTAGATCACTCGGTTCGATTTCATCAACACAAAATCATATTGTTCATAATTCGGAATGCAGCGTAAAAGTAGAGCGGATGATGAGAACTCACAGGATTGAGATCCATTTCCGGTAGATTATGCCTTCAATTCAGCTTCCATTTCCTTGTATGTACGATATTGTTGTTTGTTCCTTGTAAATATGTTAAATGTTTTTTTTTAAATTTCTTATTCATAATTAATTTGTGTATTTAATATTTATTAATACATATTTTATTCTATTTTTTTAAAATATATAATTCTTTATTCTTACTTTATCAAAAAAACTAATATCTCAACATTGTGATTCACAATCTCATCTCCTATATAATAAAATTCAAAATTGAGACATTTAATCACATTTAAATGTTTTGTGTGGGTTTTTTATTATTGGTTTTGTGAGTAATATATTTAAATCTGTATTTTTGAAGTTGTGCGTGATTAATTAAAATATTTATGTTATATATATTTAAATCGAGACATTTAATCAATTCTGTTTTAAGATATATATGTTATACACATATATTTAAATCAAGACATCTACTTAAAGTTTTATTTAGAAATATTTATATTGTACACATATCCAACTAGAATCATCAATTTTATATTGTTTTATGTTCTCAATATATTTTTATCGGAATACTGACGTGACGTCAAAATATGTACATTGGAAATTATTGAAGGTATAAGATGCAACACCACAATTTGGTGAAAAAATGTTGAATTGAAAGATGATATGGAAAAAATGAACTATGACAAAAGCGTACTTGTTAAAATTAAAAAATGGAGTAGAAACAAGACATACTAATAAAATTAAAACAACAAAATGCTATTTTTACATTTAAATTACTTCCGCGATTTTGGTTGAAACACAACTCTGGCATCTCTATGTATGGGTATTTGTCAATCTACTTGTGTTGAATGAGACTTTGACTTATAATCAAGTTTTCTTATATTTGAAGCGAAGGCTTTAATTAAGACTTACTAGTCGAATAGGACGTTCCAAACCCCAAAATGTACATAAATTTGTCAAGAGCTTGATTACGCTTTTGAGTTGTTTCTGCCTATTGTTTTTCCAAAAATATGTACTCAATAGAATTATTTACATATTTATTGTTTCTAGAGAGATTAAAAAAAAAAA
This sequence comes from Primulina huaijiensis, assembly GCF_012295235.1. Classification (NCBI taxonomy): domain Eukaryota; kingdom Viridiplantae; phylum Streptophyta; class Magnoliopsida; order Lamiales; family Gesneriaceae; genus Primulina; species Primulina huaijiensis. The sequence goes on from NC_133315.1 coordinate 20,294,938, forward strand.
ATCAGATATATCATTTCTGAGCAAAGAGGTCAAACATAGCCATGGGACTTTCTAAATAAAGAGAGTTACATGAATGATAGAAGCACCATATAAGTTGGTCCCCAAGCTGATCACATCAGCATCTCATGATGATGGTCCCATAAAATTGGTAAAATTACAGAAAACGTCGAAGAAAATCTTTGATATCATCAATGTATGGAGATCTGGTGGGAATTATATGACCAAGGTCATGTTCGACGATGGTAGAACAACTGTTGTCAAACAAGGAAGCCAGATGCTTACTAGCTTGGCAATCTATCTGTCTGTCATTGCCCTCTTTGCTACCAAAAATATGAAGTGATGGACAAGTTATCGATCCCTCAGCATAGTCGCCCATATTAACAGCAAATCCGGAGCACAAGATCACAAATCTAAAACCTATCTCACCTTTTAACATCCCCTGATTCGCACTGACTAAGGCAGCCATTGCTGCCCCTTGCGAAAATCCCAGAATCCCATCAAAGGGTCCAGCTTGAGAAAATAGGAAGTTCAGATATTTGAGGGATTTCTCGAATCCCTCGGTTTGCTGCTGGTACTGCATGGGGTCAAATGGAACATTAGCCATCTTCCACTCATTATCAGTCTCTTTATCACGATCTGGTGCAATGAGCCATGCAAACTTTCGATTGGAAATCTTGAAGGATGGACATTCCTGTGTAAGGACTGAGCCATGAGTATCAATTTGGTTGGCTACAGGAGGTTGGTAAATGAAAGGTAGTTCATGTGGTGCATCAACAAAAACAAACTCAGTTATGTTCTTGAGTTTCTTGGACAGTGATGCTGTTCTTCCTTTGAAGCTGGAAGCATTCTGCCGGAAGCCATGCAAGCATAAAATTCGAAGTTTCCTCGATGTCCCTTTAGCGGTTGAATCTTGTTCTGCACAATGCCAACCAGCATACAATGAGCTGTGCCATGAAGGTTAACACGAGCCAGAAGCAAGGAATATCAATAGATTGGATGACTGTGCCTTTTGAGTGTATTAACTAAGTATGCATATTGCTGATGGTTGTTACAAGCATCAAAGATGACATGTTGTAGTCAGAGCTTAATGTAATTTTATTATCATCTAATAAGAGTGATTTGTTTACCATATTTATCCACGGGACACTCTCACACCCATATAAAAGGAAGATCAGACAATATGTCCCATTGATGTAGGCCTTATGGCCAAAACATGTAAATCCTATGTTGTGTGTCTCTTCTCTATCCTATGTTACAAATATCTAGCAGGATTCACTATTTAAACTTTATGGTCTGAAAGATTCACTTGGTTAAACATATACCACGGAGGAAGAATTTCTTCAAGGCATTTTTACTTATAAGAACATTAAAAATCAATATTTTTATGTTCAATCTGAAGATTATACAAGCTAAAACAAAAATTCATATAATCGAGATTACAAAACATCTTTAATATTAATTTATTTTGATTGAATTGGGATGATTTCTTCCACCATACTTTTGGATGCATAAATTATATGATGTGAAAGCTGCTTTTCTCATTATCTTTCTACAACTTAAAAATTTATCAAGAACCTATTTCTAAAGGTTATTGAAAACATTTCTATAAAAATTGTATGCCTGAAAAGGACAATAATATGTAGAAAATACAAGCCAATAAGAGAATGCTAAAGCATACTGACCTTACCTTTCCTCCGTGATAGAAGAAGGGAATGCAAGGCCTGATCTAGGTTGAATTTAACTTCATGTGCCACTGTGTTTGATATTTTTTCTGACATATCATCTACAAAGGAAATTGACACCGGCTTGCCACTTCCCTGGCAGAGTTCACAAATGTACAACGAACTCCTTTTCTGAAAAAAAAATACATTTGTTCCATTTCAACCAAAACAAGTCAAGAGCTGAATCCTAAGGGTGCAGTTTGGCTGTCATTTTAAATACTTGAAAACTTTGTATTGAGAAGGTTTTTTCTCTTCTACTCTTAAACCTCTATCTCAATTCATAAACACGTGACTGCATGCCCTTAACTGATGTGTATTATGTATGCAGTTAATCAAGTGTTCAAGTATTCCGAATAGGGCATACCCGACAACTATCACAGATCAACACAAGCATTCTACAGTTACTGCACCGGCTGCGCGAAGTGTAATCATCATATGTAGCACCACAAAGAAGGCAAGTTCCCAAAATGGTCGTGTCCAAGCTCCCAACTGAAACACTGGGATAAATAGATGAAAATATTAAGATATGAGATATAATCCTTCTCGGAAAATGGCCAAAGTTAATGAACAATGCTAAAGAAAAGATATTAGCTTTATATAACCAAGATTTAAAATTTAGTATATATGTTTTAAAGAGATTTCAAATTAATTTAAAATATAAAATGATTTCAAATTTAATATTTGCTTCAACAGAAATTGTAGCTATTTCGTTGTGTTGAATTTAAACATTTGCACAAAGTTTGAGAAAGAGCACTAAAAAATACAAAAGAAGAACCAAAAATCAAATTACATCTGAAAGGTCAATTCTCTGCGGTAGAAAAAGGACATCATGTAATCCTAGTCAACAGTTTTAAAAGTTTAAAGGACATAAAGAAAACAAAGTTAAATTTGATAAAAAGATATGCAGCAACCAGAACTTTCTATTTTTTTTAACCAAATCAAGCATCAAAATTTAGAATGTTTTCTTTGAATAAGCAACATATAACATACAAACGGCCCATTTATATATTAACTGAAGGCATGACAGGATGAAATTAGATCGGAATGGAATGAACACTCTCCAATCCTATTCCATTCTTTTGCTTGATATAGCTTTTGGAATGGGTACTCTCACGAACATGAGAATAGACATTCTTACAATGTTGGTTGGGCTTACTCATTTCCATTCTCACAACTTTATATATATGTTTCTCATATTTATTTTTTGAAATATTTTGATAGTAAATATTTATAATAATAATAAATAAAATAAATAAAAAAAGTATAATTTTAATTATAAATAAATATTAAAAATAGTAATGAACTAATATTAATTTTAAAATTACAATAAATATAATAATAATATTTAATAATTATAAATAATAAAATATAAATAAAATAATAATAATTACTATTTAATAATAACAATAATGATGGTAAATCAACGATAATACTAAATATGATAAATAATTAATTCAACAATAATAAAAATAGATATCAATGTTAAATAATAGATAAATAAATATATATTTATAATAATAATAATATCGATAGTAATAATAAAATATTAATAACAAAAAAATAAAAGTATAATAATGATATACCAAATAAAATATTAATAATAATTATTATTTAATAAAAATTATAATTATAATAAAAATAAATAATGATGATGATATTAATACGAAATAATTATATAATAATTATTGTTTAAATATTTTAAATATAATATGGTTTAATTATTAAAAATATTTGTATTATATTTCTTTCAAGTCTTCTCATGTCAATCTAGGAATGAAAGAGATATATCATTTCATTTTTATTTTCATTTCATTCAACTATAACAAGCATGCCCTAAAAACATTAATATATGGCATGGTCACGGAAAAGGTCGGATTAATGGAATAAATGTAACAAAAAAGATATACCGATGATCAAAAACAAAATTTTTTCCCCTGAAAAAGCCACCATCTGGAAATTGTTCCAAATATCTCTGAATTCCACCATATAACTGAAAAACAATGTTAAACAAGCATCAACTTGAGACATATTAAGCAACTTCCCCGCTTCTTGGAGAATATTTGAAAATAAAATACACCAAACACATATAAACAAAGCAAAGAACACAATCAGGCATGTCGTCAAAGAAACCACCCCGAATATCAAGATGTAGTGTACCAAACAAAGAGCATCTATCAAACTTAAATCAGTAAACTACTTAAATTTTGTCGCCTCCATGTTGAATAGGAAAACCTGCAGAGATACCATGATCACGCTAAGTGCAGTTAATCAGTTATATAACAAATATTTTGTTTCTAGAATGGACGACTTTTACTCCATTTAATGCATAAAAACAGAAATGCTATCAATTAACACATTTCAGAACCTGACGGCCTAACAAAGTAAGTCCCCGTGATTCCTCAATCACGCTATCCTTTTGCTAGATGATAAGCATGAACCTTCCAACAAGAAATGCTGAGACACGAGACAATACATATAGATGCAAGCCCCACAGAGACACATCAAAAGATGTCAACACTTGTGAAGATTTTTTTCATTGAAAAATATTATTTACGACAAAAAACTCGCTACTCCATCAAAAGCTACAACTGATAATAATGGTGCATTCAAAATTTTAAAACCACAAGGCTGATCTTCAAAGCCATGTTGCAATCGCTATGTACCTAGACAGCTGCACAAGAAGTTGGGAATCACATAGATTCAGCAGCCAACTCCACATTTAGATAATTGTGACTTGAATCATTTAGGATAATTGCTGTTCACACAAACTTGATATCTAGATACACAGCATTTCCGGAAAGGACAGGGAAGAAGGTGAAGCTAAAAAGGAAAGAAGAAAATTTTCAATATCGTAGCGATAGTAAAATAGCATAAAATTCATGATTAGTTCATGTCAGTACAAGCTCATTGCTACTAGTCTTGAAGCTCATTCGAATTTATTCTATTTAGCTGAGTGGAGACTGTATTTAGAGGAGACAAAATACTCAAATAAATTTATAGTGATTAAAACAAGGCTCGAAGAACCACACCTGAAAAACATTTTCAAAACCAGCACCTTTGGATCTGATATAAGCTGATGCCATTTCACATCTTATTCCTCCAGTGCAATACCTGCAAATGACAATTAAAAAACAAATGGTATCAATAGACGGTGTAATGTAATTGGAAGGATTCAATACTAGAAGAAACAGATATGGCGGAACACAAAAGATTGCTGACTTGGGGGATGATGAAAGTAGTCAAAAACCACAGAGTTTCAATACGATCACTTGGGTAGTGTATACCATGAAGGTAGTAATAATGCCATTGAAAATCAAGTTACTTCAGGAAAATAAAAAATGCAATTTAAAGTAAAAATACATTCAAAATATAATCAGACACAAAAATCTCAACAACTGGAGTAGACAATCAGAAAGGATAGAAGATAAAGTACAAGCATCAGTTGATACAAATTTCTACAAGTTTATCACCAGGTAGAATCTGCAGCAACGTGGCACAAAAAAATCAATGATCCATGTAATGGGTCATGACAAGGTTAAAAAAACAATTCCTGTATACCAGGCAATCAATGTTAAATAGTTTCCATGTGGTTTGGCGACCAAAAATCTCAGATAGTAGATGAAGTACAAGCATTTCAGGATAATACAAGATTCTTAGCTCAAGCTACATGCTCTACTTCAGCAAAGTACTCACATAAGGATATTGTTCCCTCGCAATTGCTCAGAGTTTTCATCTATCCAGGATGGAAGATCACTGTACTGTCTAATTTCTGGATCCAACGTTTTCACAGCTGGCAGATCAAACTTTCCTATTCTTGTCTCATACAAGTTTCTTGCATCTAACAGAATCATCTTTTTATCAGAACCAGAACTCTTCTCTAGGCATTTTCCTGGAGAAAAAATCAAATATCAAAAGGCTGGTTAAATATATTTCTGTACTGTATCAACAACCATCCTTTAAATCAAGTATCCAATGATGGACAAACTCCCACATTGAAATTCTAAAACGAATATAATAATTTAGAGAGATCAATAAAGTGCCTCGAAATTTTTAACCATAAATTGACCAAAAGGACACATAGTCCACATGCATAGATCTAAGAAACGTTGATAAAACATAAAAAAACTGACAGCCATGGAATCACTCACAATTTTCCAGGAATATAACTTGGATTGGATTTCACTGACTAAGACTCAACTCAATAATACAAAATGACAAATAACTCCAACAATTGCAATGTGCGAAATGCAAAGAACTTGAAATCGAGTAAGTTCATGAAGCAAAAGAAGAAATGAAACCAGTGTTTTGAAGCATAGAATGAAATTCAGCTGCAGAGAGATGCCTTCCAGCATTTGAAATTTCTGGGGAGTTCAACAAGGGATGAGAACATAAAGTCACTAATTCCTACAGACAATTCAAAACCTGTTTCAGCTTAATATGGAGGGACTTGGCATTTAATACAAATGAAGAAACATGCATAAATTTCAATGATAAAGAAAAGCAAAAAAGGCCAACCATCCAAATCACCGCCGCTAAACATTCCCAGAGTGGATAAGAAATGAAAACAACAAAAATTACCGCAGCCCATCCAAATTCCAAACTAGTATAGGTTCACTTTTCCCAAATAATTTAATTATTTTTTTTTCCTGTTTTTGTTCAAAAACCATGCAATCATCGGCCATGACATCTACCTTCTTTAGGTTGCCATAAACGTCGGCTTCTCACAAGGTTAGTAACATTGTGACCTTAGATTGACTGCATAAGGAACTATGGAGTGAGTGACCAATAAATTTAGGATGCTGTTTACCAAGAAAACTAATCTTCCGGGTTGGCATAAATAACATGGTTTATATCCATATTACACAATGGATTAAGGTTTTAAAATCTCACCCTTATGGCCTAACAATCAGATCCCAAATATTAATACCTGTCACTGTGTTGAGAGACACTATTAGCGAGAGAGCAGTCGACATTAAGGGAGATTTACTTGACTTATTGAAAAGCACCTTTGGGCTGAAGAGTGAAACACAAACAATTGAGTGCTAACTGCTAAAAGAACAGTTTCACATGAATAACAGCTGAAACAACATTTCTCGACAATTCGTGATTTTGAAATTAGAAAAAAAGATTATGCATCCAATAATTGATAAATCAACACAAAATTCGACCTTGACTATCCGGATGGAAAGGGAAGTGAATCCACATTCAACTGCGACTCGATCGTTGATCGGCTCAGAGCAAGATGCAAGCTTGAAATCCGTCCCTTCAAACAAACTAATCGATTTCACCGCCTCGACGTGTTGCTCTAATGCCTTCAATTTCCCACCAACCTACGCAACAATAATACGTCCAGTTTCGATAAAAAGGTGGAAAAGGCACGCCTTTTGGGGGTAAACTAGAAAAAGAAAAAATGAAACCAGTAATTACCGTGACATTCACACCGTGAGCAGAGAGACGAACGCGGCCGAGTAGAGAGAGCGAAGTACAGTTCGATTGGTAAAAATCGAAGAGGTCTTGAAGGTCAGGAATATCTGCGTATTTATAGTACAATAAAACGCCGTAGTGTTCTTCATTCTCCTCTTCTCTTTCTACACGAATTCGGATGCAGGGTTCGGCCATTGATAATTGTATTTTTCTCAGAGGTTTTACAGCTGGGGGATTTCGGAGGAGGGCCGGAATATGTCAACTGCCGGCCACTTATTACTGTTCCATAATAAAAAAACATTATTTACTCTGCGGATTTCTAAAATAATAATTAAATACTTTATATTAATCTCACAAAATAAAATTTTTACCTAATTCTGGTTATCATATTAATTGATGGATTTACCTTTGATTTGATATATATATATATATATATATAAGTCGGGTCACATTCGACCCGGTAGTGGTTCGGGTAATTGAAGTAGGGTCCAGAGAGTGTAGTCCCCACACGCTGCCTTTTCTACCTATATTCTCCCCCTTTCACTCTGTCAATTTCCCTCTATTTCCTACTTTCCTCGAACAATTTGCATACGCTCACTCGAGGAGGAGTGCGATTGCGCCATAAACAAGTGATAATGTCGCTGCGGCCGGGCAGCAGGGCAGATGTTCGGAAGAAGAACTACAAAATTGGAGTCGATGCGGAGGAGGCTCGGCGGCGGAGGGAGGATAATCTGGTGGAGATCAGGAAGAGCAAGCGTGAAGATAATCTTCTCAAGAAGCGGCGCGAGGGTCTTCCCAATGGAAGTCTCCCCCAACAGGTCTTTCCTCTTGATCCTTCCCAATCCCATGCGGCAATCGAGAAAAAGGTGATTACTTTCGCTTCATTTTAGTTACTGTGTTTGTAAATAGGTGTACTTTTGTTATGGATCGATTCGGTGGTTTCCGATCTATCTATCTGTGTTTCATTTACTGGCGTGGATAGAGATCGGGATCGAGGGCATGCTTTCTGATTTTCAGCTGGGCTTGCGATAAATATGTTTTAGTTTATTTTCAAAACAATTATGAGTGCTGGTTTAAATTTTCATCGATGAATTCTTTAATTTATTGATGAATTTGTGCTGCCAAGATAATGTAAAAGTAGGTATTATAATTCCTCTACTTTTCCTCCGGTAACTTGGATACTGATTGTGACTTAATTGAAGCCGAGTACTGCAAACAGTGCGAGAGATCGTTGGAAGATATGATTTTTCTTTACTTGAAGTTGGTTTCAGATAAATGCTGGGGCACTTATGACTTACTTCCTAAGTGCTATAGATATTACAGACAGGAATTTTGTTTGTCGTTTTTTAAATATTGGGAATTGGCATCTAATTATTTGCTGCATAAGCTGAAGTGTTAATGAAAGGGTTCCGTTTAGATGCTTTATTTTATTTATTTTTGTAACTTTCTTACGTTTCATTATATTTTAACAGTAACCTTACTCATGGATCTAGTTTGATAATTGATTCGAGTAAAAATGTATCTGGGAATGGTTCATATCGAAGTTTGTGATTTATTAATCTTTTTTTACATTTTTGAAAGTTAATCTTGTTCTTTTTGTAAACATTTAATGCTTTATTTGTGGAATCGGAGTCTTTGTTGGGTTACAAAATTTGTTAGTGCCTTGTGAAGATGATTTGTGTCATTGCAGGTTGGTATCAAAGGATTTTTTTGTTCCAATCTGTAAATGTCATTGATACTTCCCAGCCCGCTTATTCTCATTACTTGATTGACTGTTGCTTGAGCAGACCTCTACTTTCTGGTTTCTGAAAATCTTTTTCTGTGCAAAATAGGAGTTATGCTTCTCAACCGAGGTCTGAAATATTGCTTATTCTATATGCATATTGTGTTGACACATATCTTGTAATCTCAATCAGTGGTGTTCCCCTATTTGTTGTTTTAGTTAAATTTTTTGGTTAACCTTTAATCTGGGATAAAAGCTGCTAGCACTACTTTTGTGGTGTTCACGATCAATTTAATTTGACAGTTAGAAAGTATTCCACTGATGGTCCAAGGAGTATGGTCTGATGATCCTGCTGCTCAAGTGGAGGCAACTACACAATTTAGAAAGCTTCTATCAATTGGTATTGTTGTTTCACAAAAGCTAAAAATTTGAAGAATTTGGTGTGCATCCTTTTACCTTATTGTTTTTAATTTCCTAACTTTGCAGAGCGAAGCCCTCCAATTGATGAGGTGATTAAATCTGGGGTTATCCCTAGGTTTGTGGATTTCCTTGATAGGAATGACCTGCCTCAGCTTCAAGTAAGTTCTTCATGAGGATTCCTCATTTAATGTCTTCTACACAGTACTTCTGTTCCTATTGGTTATGAAGAATTGTTTTTCACATTGCAGTTTGAAGCTGCATGGGCTTTGACAAATGTTGCTTCTGGGACGTCTGAGCATACAAGGGTTGTTATTGAACATGGTGCTGTTCCTAAGTTTGCGCACCTTCTTGGTTCTACCAGTGATGATGTCCGTGAGCAGGTAGTTTCTTGGCCCTCACTGAGGGATGTTTTCTTGGAACTTTTGTACTGTATTCTGGTGGCCCGTGGCACTTTAATATTTGATTTCCAATAACCTTCAATCTTGTGGCATCTGTGATTATGTTGATTTTTGTTAGTTATCATCGGCATGGCTAATGTATTTGCCTCAAATGATATTTATTGAGCAGGCAGTCTGGGCTCTGGGTAATGTTGCAGGTGATTCTCCAACCTGCAGGGATCTTGTCCTTGGATATGGTGCTCTTGCGCCTCTGCTAGCTCAGTTGAATGATAATTCAAAGCTTTCCATGCTGAGAAATGCTACATGGACATTGTCTAATTTCTGCCGTGGGAAGCCACCCACGCCCTTTGAGCAGGTATGAGGTGATTTCATGTCATATGATGTCTTATCTTCTCAATTTTTTTGGCCTCTAGTTACTGAAAAAATGATGACTTTGTTTATGCTGTGTTCGTAATTTGTTTTGGTGGGTAATTTAGTGTGACAAATGGTTTGATTTTTGGAAACTTGATCAGGTGAGGCCTGCCTTGCCTGTTCTTAGGCAACTTATTCACTTGAATGATGAGGAGGTGTTGACTGATGCCTGCTGGGCTCTTTCTTATCTTTCTGATGGAACAAACGATAAAATTCAAGCTGTGCTTGAGGCAGGTGTCTGTCCCCGACTTGTGGAGCTTTTGCTGTATGTTACTATTCTCATTACATGAGTTTGAATATTTTATGTTTCTTCCTTCTCTTTTCCTGCCTGCTTGTCCTGTTTCTCTCTCCAGATCCCATTCAGCTTTGCTCTCTGCTAATGCTAAAGGAATGTCAAAATTTGTGCATCTTATGCTGCTGATGAAATTTTGTTTTTAATGAAGCCATCCATCGCCTACTGTTCTTGTACCTGCTCTTCGAACTGTGGGGAATATTGTCACCGGTGATGATGCTCAGACACAGGTATTATGATACATTTTGTCCTTTCTTGGTGATGTTCCCTTTACCGAAACATGGATATGTGGACTTCTGTTTGGAAATTAAATTTTTCATGTGATAATAGTTTTTTCTTCGAGATTCTCCTGGCAGAGTTATATGTTTTGTAGGATTCAATTGACTAACTCCTTTTCTTGTTATGACCTTTAATTAATTTCCATCCAAGGGATTTGTGGTTATGGATGCTGACTTTAAGCGGGTAATGTACGGGGAGAAATCACCTGTTTAATCGAGTATGCTAACAATCAATTTGAACCACTTATTCTATACTAATAAATGATATTGATTATTGACAAAATGTGGAGGATTTGATAATGTTAACCCATGTGAAAAATCAACTTGATGTAGTTTGTTTTGGGGCTAAATGTTACATGTGCAATGTCCATCCCTGGAATCTGATATGCATTATTTTTTCTTTACTCCTTATGAGATGACGATGAAGTCTGGAAGTAGGAACAAGACAAAAAACACATGCACAGAAGCATACATGCGCACATATACATACCTTTGAGATACATTCTGACAAGTGCCTGATAGTGCATGAAAATTTATCATCACCACCATTTTGTTCTTCTTCATTACTTCAAAATGTTTTTTATTGATATAGTTTGTAATTGACAACCAAGTTCTCCCGATACTCTACCAACTTCTGACACAAAATCACAAGAAAAGCATTAAAAAAGAAGCTTGCTGGACAATTTCTAATATCACTGCTGGAAATAAAGCTCAAATACAGGTAAAGTAGTTTTTTCTCTTTCTTGTTTTGTGTAATTAGATTTTGCCAACTACTTTAAGTGCATTGTTTCATTATATCATTTTATGATAGACACAAGAACATGTGGAATATATTAGTTTGATCAAATACACATGAAGCGGACACTCACTACTTTTAGCACGCATCTATCTTCATTTCTTTTTTTTCATTTTTTTCTATTTCTTAGAGTTTGTGTAGTTGATTTATTCTTTTTAAGGTTAAGATGGTATGTCTACAAGACATCTGTTAGTCTTGTGTTATATGGAGCAAGTGTTGGAACTTTTATCCTAAAATGGTGTGGCTGATATGCTGAATGTTGAATGAATTACTGTAAAATAGAAGATATGGAGCGAGCAAACATATATGTCTCAAGTGTATACATTATCTGAGAAGAATTTTTTATTAGAATAAGATGCTCTATGGTGCTAAATGTAATGGCAAACCTAGGGAAAAACAGTAATCTCAATAAAGCAGAAGTATCTAAAATCAGATGTAAGGAAGTGATTAGGAGGACTGGGATATCTATTGTTCAAGTTTTTGTGATGGCCTTAGTAATTCTGAGTAGAAAAGTGGATGCATGTGGCTCGTTTCATATATATGTGAGATAAATCCCCGTTTTAAGAAGTCTCCTTGCTGTTGAAAATTATTCTGTTAAATCCTTCTGCTTTGAATCGGGTTTTCTTTCTTTAACTCCCATCCATTTTTCATTGTCCTCTTCTAAAAAAATGAAAGTTTAGTTGCCCAAGATTTTCAGTTTGGGTGAACTTTTTTATTGTTGACAAATTGGATATATATGATAATATGATTGATTCCAAGGACACGTTTTTAATATGCTTTGTCACTAGAGACCTGTACTCCGTGTTGACCTATTTTGGATCTTCGTTTGAGGCTAGCATTGTAGGAGCTGCAGTCAGAGTGACAACCTATGGTGATTAAAGTTATAATATATTATCATTCTGCATTCGGCTAAAGATTCTAAGGGCCTCAATTTCACATTTATATAAAAGGTTGCAAGCTTAGCCGGTAGTACTAGTTTAACTGGTGGCTGATCATTTTTTGTTAACATTGGACAAGTAATCTGAATAAGTCAGTGTTTGCCAATTTGTCGAAAAAGGTAGTAGAAGATGGTGTCAGTGGTGTCTTTCTTCTTGAGAGCTATAAGTTGTTAGAAGTACTTTTGGCGTGTTTGTGTGGGAGCATTTCTTATGTAGTTTTGTTGAATTTCTTTTAAACAGGCTGTCGTTGAGGCTAATATCTTTCTCCCCTTGGTGCAACTTCTCCAACATGCAGAGTTTGAAATTAAGAAAGAGGCTGCATGGGCAATATCAAATGCCACCTCTGGTGGATCTCAAGAGCAGATTAGGTATTGCGGTGTTTCCTGTATCTTCATGAAGTGTCAGTAGTACAAAAATTGAATTTAACTTTATATTAAATTAGAGAGGGAGTTGAATAAAATTTGAGTTGTCATTTTTCTTCGATATCTTGAGAAAATGGAATTGTTAGCTGCCAGATTTTTCAAAAAGAATAAAAATCAAAGAGATCAGGTAAGGTCTGTAATACATTGTAATATGTTCATGATAAAATATTCAAATGTGGTCGATAGTGATACTGTTTTGAATTCTATAGTTGCTAACAAATTCTTGAACACCTATCAATCAGGTTGTGCTTGGGCCTTTTGCACCATTTCTGTATTATGGTTTACATGGGTATTCTCGTAGGTCGATGGCATTTGTGGCAGTAATATTTTAATTTTTCACGAGTATAGAAACTAGCGCACAGAAAGGCATACTTTTGGGTGAGTAATGTGTCTTAGACAAGTGTAGTTGATACACGCCAGAAATTTTAGGATTTTGCTTGTTTACCACGAAGTTATAATTATAGCATACAAACATGTTTGAACAAAATGGATTCTCATATGATAAATACTGTTGCAGATTCTTGGCGAGCCAAGGTTGCATTAAGCCACTATGCGATCTCTTAATATGTCCAGACCCAAGGATCATTACTGTGTGCCTGGAGGGTCTTGAAAACATTTTGAAAGTAGGTGAGACAGATAGAGAAAATGATTTGAATGATGGAATCAATATATACGCACAAATGATCGATGATTGTGAAGGGCTGGACAAAATAGAAAATCTCCAGAGCCATGACAACACGGAAATATATGAGAAGGCCGTGAAAATTTTGGAAAGGTACTGGGCTGAAGAAGATGAGGATCAAAATCTCGTTAATCATGTAGATGGAAATCATCAAGGTTTCAACTTCGGCAATAATCAGCCAAATATTCCCACCGGCGGCTTCAAATTCGGTTGAATGGTATCAGATCTGCTTTCTGTTTCAGGTCTTATTTTATTCTTTAAGTTACATAGTCTTTGGCGTCTCTGTTTGTGTTTCTTATTGCCAATCATCATGGTTTTTGGAAGTTTAAACCTTGAATTTATTTATGTTATGTGATATTTTATTTGTATCACTGCATTACAGAGAAAAACTTATTTCTGGATTTTCGACAGTGTAATTATGATTGCAAGTCGTGTTGAGTCTTTGACTGCATGGTGATATATTTAAGCATCACTGTGAACCGTGTTTTTTCATGGAAATGATAGAGTAGGTTCACAGAATCTGTAAAATTTACTCATACTTGACATTTATTGATGTATTTGGAAGTAATGTAGTTAAATATTACAGGCTTTATAGGTTTAGACTACAATTAATAAGCAAATGCACCAAAATTATCTGTTCGTGGTATCTAGTTTTGGTTTCTTTCTTATGTTTTCAATTAATTTATTAAAAAAATGCTTAAACTATAACTAAATTTCGGTTTCTTGGCTTTCCATCCAAAGCTTGTATATGGCTTTACTCATCGATGTATCATGAAAACATAAGTTTTGAGTATATAATATAATAATCTGAGCTCCACTTTGAGCTCAAGCTGCTATGGCAATATAACACACAACTAGATGGAGCATGGATTCTCTATCGTGCACAGCATTCAGCAACACATGATCCGACAAATCTAGAGGGGATATATGCCTACATAATCGTTGAGTTAATGCACTGCCAGCTGGTGTTTGCTTCGGACCACCTACGTTGGTAACAAATCCAGCTAATGTTAATAAATCGAATTTAAGGTGATAGTTTATAAGTTTGTTTTTTCAAATAAGTCGTGTTACCTTAATTTATTTTTTAAGATGAAAACATACTTATTAATTTTATCATATTTCTAATCTATCTGCATATACTATATCATGCAAATAATAATAATAACAACAAATAAATTATAAATTATAATATTAATGATAATAAATAATAATATTATAACTATTACTAATAAAAAATATTAAATATATAATTAACTATATAATTAATATTATTTTCCATAAATAAAATTTAAATTATAATAATTAATATTAATATTATTTTAATAAATAATAATATACTTGTTATTATGATTTATTATTATATTTATTTCAATAATATTAGTATTATTATAATAATTTAACCAAAAATTAATAATAATTATTAAAATATTAGTAGTATTAATAACAATATTAATAATTGTTATAATTGTGATTAAAATTATCATATTTAATAATTACTATGTTAAAAATAATTATTGTCTTAATTTTATAATGTTGTGTCTTTTTGATAATTTTCTTTAATAATACACAATTCACATCAATATATTTAAGATTCATTGTCTTATTTTTTTTTAATATTTTAACAATTTATTTTTAAAATAAGCTCTTATCACTTATAAACTCTTAAAACAAGTTATAAAATGTATTCTAATTAAAGAATGTCAATAATACTCTCTTTTTAAATGTATCTTAAATGATTACAGTTGGGGTAAATAATTAATTCAATAATTTCTTATGACCAAAAAACAATTCAAATTTTTTCCCGTTGGTTTCCAACAATTTTCAAATTGTGAAATTAATTTATTGTCCCTAGTATGCTAATAGCTCACCACTTATCAAACTGCAAATCAATCGACGGTGCAGATCAATCCACCATTTTCCTATATATATACGTCGTCTATGTCCCTTCAAATCAAATTACTTACCCACATGAGGAAAAATTGAATTATGTCTTGGTGGTCGGCTTTCCGCTGGTTGGACACTAGCTTCTCTTTTTTCCGATGCCATTTCATCTCCGACGTACCACCGCCGAAAAGTCATCTCAGACTCGGAGCTGGCATCGCAACTACGCGGTGGTTCTCGCGTCTGCGAATTCCGGATTTCTACTTCGTCGATGACTTATTGTGGCCTGTAGTGTCCGCCGTGGAGTCGGTCGCCCTAGTCTCTATGCTAGGCTTCTTCTTCATCTTCTGCGGCTGCACCATATGAATGTGTTTGAAACCGTGATCGATTTCAGTTCACTGTATGTGTATCGATAGGTTGATCNTTTTTTTTTTTTTTTTTTTTTCTGAACATTTATTATTCATTATGTGGTAGTGGAAAGCTATCATGGCCTTCTAAGTTAGTTGACTGGCTTTTAACTTCACATGACGAGGGGCAAATTTGTCAATCTGCCTCCAGCAGTTTTTCTTAATATTTTAAATTTAATACCCTAATTATCAGATCAACAAAATCCAAAAAATATGGACACAATTACAAATAAATATTAATTTGCACCCATTAAGTATTTGGATAGTTTTTCAGGTTGAAATTGTCGGCTAGAATTGGGCCAAATGACAGGTCCAAATTGGCTCGGCATCGAATTAGTTTTGGACAAAGATTGAGCTGCAGTGTCGCGGCTTGGCTCGTCGCTCGTTAAGTTGATGATTGTTGAGGATGAGGAATGATAGTAGCAATTCTTGGTAGAATATCGTATTACATATTTTCAATAAAAGCCTTTAGCTAGGACAAATTGTAAATATTTCAGAGTTTCCTACAAGATTGCCAAGATATCACCGAAAAGCCACTCATTAACCATTGGATGTCACCATGTAATCAGATCCAACCATAGTTCAGGTTTTGTGTTTCAATTGACAACCATAGTTCAGGTTTTGTGTTTCAATTGACAACCAACAGAAGAAAAAAATTGTGGGCCCATTGATAACAAGCTGTTTTCAAATTTACTGCATTTTCAGTTAAAAAACAGTGTATTTTCTGCAAGCTTTACACAAGTAAACTGGGTGGGTAGTCAACCTCCAAACCATTTTCTTTGTTTCATAAGCAACTGCCTCATCTGGAGATAGAGGCGAACTTCCCTGGATCCCGCGAAACCGTCTATTGTAAGAAAACGAGTCATAAAGCACATCCCTTATTGCTTTATGCCATATCTTGAGCGTAGATTAGCTAGTATCTCGGTATAATCTGGAGCTGCTTTACAGAATACTTCATCCCAAATCCTGAGAAGATCTGCTCCAAATAATTTACGGTCAGCTGTACAATATACTTGCAATATACCCAAGTAACATCATGATAATAACTTTTCTCCAGTTCCAAGGGATGGTTGATTCCAGTCCAATTCCCACCCTAGGATATTTGTAAAAAAGGGAAAAAAAGATAGGGCACTTCGAATCAAGGGAGAGAACTAGGCTTCTTCACTATAATTTATTCTTACGTTTCGTGATCATCGAATATATATAAAATCGAAAATTTTCGTTGGAACGAAAAAAATCATAAATTTTCCAGAATATCAAGAAACGAAATATGAGTTGCGGCTGTAGGCTAATGATATATGGCAACATATTGTCATTACAGAAGAGCTCAAATGCTTCTTGTATAGACCCAAAAAAAAAATTACTGTTGAGATAAACATCATCGGATGAATCCTGAACTCAGACAGCATGACGACCAAAATACACACTTTGAAACTTAAAACCACAGAATGTTAACAAGGACGTACCCGCCTTTTGCGTGGATGAAAGACACATGACGATCATGTCAAATCTAGGAATCTTGGTCAAATTCAGTAAGAAATCGACACTCAGTGCCATATCTTCCCTGCCAAACAAATGAAACCAAATGTTGTGACGTTATTAAACCGAAAGCATAAAAATTCATCACTGTCTAAAAGAACTAGATCACTCACATGAAAAAGGTGGCAATGCACCTAATGATGTCAACAAGCACTGGAGAAGACAATGCGTTTTTAAATATCCCTGGTAATGCAGTTGGTGATATTGCCTGATCGAGAGAAAATAATGATGATTAAGAAAAAGCAGTAAACAAGACACACCATCAGTCGTAATAAGAAAATTTTCCAGTTCTGTTCCCCACATCTAGAAAAAGGTTCAACAAACAGCGTTCAGTTTTCTTTACTGTAAATTAGTTGAGGTTCCCACCACCAAATAGCCTGAATACTCTCTCCCTCAAGGGAAAAGGACAACATACAAGAATGGGAATATTATATGGTTCACTAAACAAAATTAATTAGAGAGCAAATGAAAATTATAAACTCCACCTTCAATAAACGAGCCTGAAGTTCACGGTCTCCAGAAAGTTTTCGCCAAGAAACCTCAAATTCATAACCAGAACTAGGTGGAACAATATTTTTCGCAGCTTCAGCTTTGGCAAGATTAGCAGCCTTTGCAGCAAGCTCTTGCACTGATGCATTCAAATCTTGCTCTTCATTTTTGTGTTTTATCTGTGAGAGTTTTAATCAGGAACAAAATGTTCACAAACTTGAAGTCTAGCAGGAAATCTAGCACAAAGATAAACACGACAAGATTTTGTACATGCAGAATATTACATTTTCAATAATCACAAATGCTGTGCTAGCTGCGATCAATTCTAATCGGTAACATGAATAAAATTTTTCAGTTCAATCCAGGACTGCGGAGTATTAGATTAAATGATGAGATTTTAACATAATTTTATGACTTTAGTGATTGTGCTTATAATGAATTAAAAAAACTGATAATCTTGTTTCCGTTTTTATCCATGCACGTTCCACTTCATGCTTCGCCTTTATTTCAGGTGGAAACATGGAAATGCTTGGGATAGATAGAGATAGGAACCACTGTTATTGTAGCTATATTTAGGAAAGAAATAACTCCTTACATTAAGGTGCCGGTGCCTTTCAATACACAAGGCTAAGATAACAATTTGACCCGCACAGGACCCAAACAAGGCCATTTATCAATGAAAGGATACCAAAAACAAACCTTTGCATTCACTAAGGTGGTATCAGCATCAGACCGATTAATTCTCATATTATTGCCTTTAATTTCCTTCAATGATTCCGAGGGAACATCCCTCTTATCATCATCCTGCAAAAGAAACATTCATAGGTCAAATAAAAATTAACAGATTTACGGGTATGACGTTTAAAAAGTTTACAATGGCAAAGCAAACGAATCAACAGCAACTTAACATTAACCTGACTTCTAAAGCACTATCTTTTTTCTTTCAAAATCAACTTATTCCTCAAATGATATCATGGCCTAAAAAAGAAAAAAAAAGTATATTCGAGTAGTTCTGACCTTGGCATCATTATCAAGTATCTCAGTCACCATTCGAGCAGGATAATCTGATGAGACAGATGAATTTTTGGGCAAAGAAGTGCTATTGTCCACCTTTGATTTTAGTGTTCTTCGTACACCCTCAACAGAGCCTTCTAGCGCTCTGGATGACTTCTTAAGAATTTCCTAGAATTAAAAAAAAGGCAGCAGTTGGACTCTCGAAGCTCCTTAAAGGACAATCCATAATCATCTTCAGTATAAAGTGATAGTACAAACAAATTGGAAATGAAACAGCATCACGACAGAATGCTTATCAGTGACGATAACAAGCAATAAAGCAATGCAGCATTCTTCAAAGAAATTTTGCTACCTCAGAAATCTAGATTGAAACTTTAGACTGTGCTTCTCACAAAGACAAGAAAACCTCACAAAAATGAGACAACCTGAAGATAATGATTGGATTAATGTATCTCTTTCAGTTTGAGTCCACAGAGTTGATAGGCCAAGTTCCATTATAAAAGAGTCTGTCTAAGATGATGAATAGTCTGATTAATTAGAAGCCAAGTCACTTCCACATTAATTAGGTGGTCCGAAAAATAAAAATAGTGAGTTAAACAAGTGTTCAACAGTTCAAATTCAAAAGTAGTGAGTAGTATCCATTACCAACCTATTTGTAGTGCAATATAATTATGCCACTACTGAGGAAGTCTCACGTAATTATGAATAAGAGATCACAGACTCCATTCATATAACTTCTTTTTTACCCCATATTTATTTTGCATTCCTCTAAGCAGTTCCATGTTTTCTTTCCTTTTTCTCTCCATCCCTCAGTTCACTTGTATATGTAGTATGTACTAAAACACTTGTATTTTAACACCCATATCACCAATTATAAACTATTATTTTCTTGAGTGATGGCCAACTAATGAACCAACCAGAGCTATTCCTTTATTGAGTGACATTTTATTGGTGATATGGATGTTAGTTTATGATTGGTGATATGGGTGTTAAAATATAACAATTACGCACAAATGCAAAATTAACCAGAGAAAAACGAACCAATTCGCATTGTTTTCAATTGCTCTAGGTTGGAAAAAAGGATCACATAATGATCTTAGACTCAGTTAAATTTTAACCCCATAGCATCCATTGAGAGAGGATTTACAACAATCAACTTTATCTTGCATATGTCAAGTTCAAGACGATGACATGGTGGTACTTCCTTAATTTTCTCCTCCTCCTCCAGTATTTTGTGGAATTTTCGATTTTTCATTAAAGATCCAACATATTGACCAGGTGTGTTTCATTTTCTTTATTTTCTTTTCTTTTCGTTTTTTGCAATGAAAATTGCAGACCGTGATTTACAAGCTTCTTATACATTCTTGAATCGTGATTAGTAGCTAATTGAATACACAAGTCTAAATAATACTCCACACAATTTATCTATGTGATTCCACGTAGTCACAGACTATAAATACATTGACCACCACAATATAAATGTGAAGCTCTAATAACTGGCAGATTTTTAAAAAAGCATGCAGCAAATGAAAGTTACTTGGCTCAATGTACTGGCCACATTAAGCAGTAAAGACATATATACTAGTTTGTAAACCTCAAGAAGTAAATCCATTTTGCACCAGGAAAAAATAGAAATTACCCAACCACAAATACTATATCAAAAAGAACTCGTGGAACCAAAAACCATTAATTTAAGCAGAGTATAATGCTTACCTTTTGAAGTAAAGATTTTACTTCTGCAAACTGTTTCTTTATCTCTTGGTTCTGGGGATCCAACCTCAAAGCAAACTCAGCATCTGAGGTCGACTATAAAAAGTTAACTAAATAGATACTCAAAATGAAACGAAAAAGGTCTTTCAATTTTATTATATTAAGACTCTACCATCAAGCGATTCCTTGATTTTGCCAAGTTCTTTTCTAGCCGTTGATCGACGAGAATAAGCTTTTATGTATTGATCATCTAAATTCAACGCTTCGGAACAATCAAGCTCGGCTTCCTGGAATCTAATTGACTCATGGATAAACAACGGAAATTAGGACGAAAAAACTGTAAAGTCCTTCACTGAAGCAACAGACTTTGCCTCATACACCAAAAATACCTTTTGATTTTGATAAAAGCCATTGCTCTGTTTGCATAAGCTACTGCAGTTGGCGACAATGCAATGCTTCGTGAATAGCAGTCTATTGCTTCATTAAATTTCCTTTGCTTAAAAAACTCATTACCCTGGAAAAATGATATAGAATGAAGACATACATTAAATATAACTTCAAGCATTCCACGTCAATTTACAACATAGGAATCATACTCGTTTGAAGGGAGAGAATACCAACTCTTTTTCTGAATTTGCATCAACAAAGCTCTCCTCTGATCTGACTCCACCGGATAAACGACTGAGAGCATCAAAGCCTTTCAGACGATCATAGTCTCTGAAGGGACCAGCATTGTCAGATGGAGTTTTCTCCAATATTTGCCTTCCATTGACTCCAGCACTATCAGAAAGTTGACCACTATTCGTTCTACTAGTCTTAACTGGCAAATCCTTAAAAAGGACAAGGTTTACAAAATATAAGACACATAACATATAGGAGAGTTAGAGGATCAAACACTAGTTTAATGCATAGTAAAAGCTAAGGGAATATTTGATATTATTTATAAATTTGTAAGATTGGAAGAGAACAAGTCTCTGGGACTAACTTCTAGAGTATCACGACAAAAAAGGAAAACAAAAACTCGAGATTATTCTTATCAAGCATTTATGTAATGGCTTCTACCCAAGAGTTTCCATAAACTTGATCTTGAAATTCCACAACCCAAAGAGTATTTGAGAAATTTGATAAAACGTTTTAGTTGTGGCCAGATATTATGACTATACGAAGAATCCATATAGTCTTATATATTTATTACCATATATGATAAAGGACAAATAAATATGGGTAAATAAAAAAATCATGGATGGAGGTTTAAGTTCATAAACAGATAAAACTGTTTGAGCTGTACTGCTGTAGGTCACACGGCTTCCAATCTTCCCCTCAGTAATAATTAGATAGTGTACATCATAATTTTATTTGACCGAATAAAGAGGACAGATGAAAATTCTAAACAGGAAAAATAAGATGAAAGGATGCTGGCAAACACGAATCTGCTTGAAATTTTTTTGTTACTACATGAAGATGCATCATACCAATCATCTGATAAAAATCTCACCACAAATTACAGATTCTTCACGGTAAATAATAAAAGTAATCCTCAGATCAATATAATTACCAACTTTTCCTTGCCAGTAAAACCCGATTTCAGTCTCTTGTCCTTTTCCTTGAATGACAATTCCCAATCTTGTAAGTTATTCAGGAGCCCCTCAAAATCCTGCAAAGCAAAAAATCCCAGTAAATAAAAACAACTTGCAATAAGCTTTTATCCACAATTATGAGAAGCATAATTTAAAAAAGAAAAAAATACAATCTCATGATTGTTTCAAGGAATTTTTCATGCAGGAGGAATCATGGATTCTCTTTTTCATCTTTTGTTTCCTTTTTCTTCCTAAGCATTACTGTATAAATGAAGAAATAGCTTCAACAATAGTTAATTCCCACAACGCTTAAGATTAAGAGAGAACGGAGAAGTAAAGGCGTATACTTTTTCAAAAAATCTAAATAAATAAATAGTTTTTAACCACACTGTTAACACGATTAACAAAACCATGAACCCGTAAGATAATTTCATTCGTATCGAATTGTTGACCCCCACCCACCTCCTTCACAAAAGTTAAACTGAATTGATAGCTAAACCATAAAAAACTAGAAGTCGTCTCCGTTCACAACCTACTTTTCTCTTAAACCAAACGGGCAGACCTTTAGTTCAACCGGATAAATCCCGAAAAGTAGCAAGCTGAAAAAGGTGCTCAAATTAGAACAAGAATTTAGCATTTTCAAAGACACGAAAAGAGAAATACCGGAGCTCGATCCCGAGAGTGCTTGGAAGGTACTTTAGCCATTCTTTGTTATTCACTGCGGAAAGACAGACTTCTGCTGGTTTTTGTGCCCATTTTTAAAATCGTCTTCTTACGGGAAAAGCGTTTGTCCTTTAACGTGACAAATGACAACACTCCTCAATAATTGTGCACAAATTCAATGTCACAGCCGAATTTTAACACGATATCTTAATAAGTATTATATTCTACTTTAGTTTTTAATTAATCTAATTGAAATCAAGAAACCCGTGGATGTTAATTTTGCTTTTACAAAAATAATTATAGTAATAATTTAATATTATAATCAATTATTATTTATTTTAAATTTTCAGTTTTTTACTTTTGTTTTCAAATATTATTTACTGTGAGATTTTTTCTCACATTTTCGTAATCTATACATTTAATAATTTTTTAAAAAAGAAAAGTTCTTGCAAATAGTATTAAACATATGAGTTGATAAAAGAAATTAAGAAAAGATGAAAATAAAAGTAATAGTATTAATTAATTTTAATTTCATGCTTACCTTCTCTAAAAAAAAATATGGTAATCGATTTGACACCATACTAAATTTATGTTTATAGTAAGTACTCCTACTTTAACTAAATCAATGTAAATATTAATAGTAACAAAAAAAAATATGAGAAGTATAAATTTGGAAAATTGTTTCTCAAAATAAAAAATGTATAAAATTTTTGATACCTTTTGAATTTTCCTTTTACAACAATATTAATTATAGTATGGTGATATAAACTGAAACTCCATTTGCTGACACGTAAAAGTTTATATGTCATTACAAGATTCGCTTGGCCGTACACATGCTTTCCTTTAATTCCTCCTCTTCCTTCCCATACGTAATCTCTGTTTTCTGCAAAAACGTGTTCCAATTCTTCTCTGTTTTGGGATCCTACCCAGTTGTTGTTTCGTTAAGATTTTTCTCAGGTTGTTTTTCAATTTAACCTTCATTTTGTTTATTGATTTAATATGGTTTAGCCTGTGCATGCAATTTCACATAGTGCAGTTGCAGTGTTATTTATTCCTGTGCAAATTTTGTGATATTAACTCAGTGATGGGACGCTCAACCGGCACCATTTATGTGGGAAATCTTCCTGAGGATATTCGCGAGAGCGAGGTTGAAGATTTGTTTTACAAGGTTTGATTTTTTTTTATTTTTTTTTGTGTGATTGAAGATATATTATTTTTGTTACATAGAGAACAAGTAAATCTGGCATCCTTAGCATGCGGTACTACTAGTCCTTGGATGCCCAAAATAATGTTTCTCGTTCAGTTACTCTTGAAATGAACCATGAGGGATGAGGATAATGTTTTCTGGTGTGAAAAAGGACTTAGTTGCTTTGATGTTGGATCGTGAGAATTATGCTGCTTACTGTTGAAATAACATGTTATGAATATTTTATTTACAATTGGTTGGTTGGTGTTTGGAGTCAACGAAGTCTTAGTGTTTCCTGCGGGCTAATTATGTCTCTTCTTGGTTATTATTGTAGTATGGGCCTATAGTTGCCATTGATTTGAAAATTCCATCAAGACCGCCTGGTTATGCTTTTGTTGAGGTGAGCAACCATTTGAAAATTTGAGGCTGCAAATTATTGCTCGATGGAATCGTAATTTGATTTGGTGGTCATTTTCTTTTGCTATAATGAATTTGATGCTGTTTTGTTTCAGTTTGAAGATCCGCGCGATGCTGATGATGCTATTCGTGGCCGAGATGGTTATAGGTTTGATGGTTACAGGTTACGGGTTAGTTATTTAACTCTACATCATCATAACAATGCTTATGGTCCTCATATCTCAAACATTTGTCATTTCTTTTTGGTTGATGTAGGTTGAACTTTCTCATGGGGGACGAAGATTACCATCATATGATCGCCACAGTAGCTATAGTAGTGGAAGTAGCCACGGGGGAATTTCAAAGCGGTCTGATTACAGAGGTTGGACCATTTTGAATGTATTTAAATTATGATTTTTGCATTCTCACCATGCAGTGGTGATTGCAAGTGTACACTACATATTCCAAACACTGTTTTTGTATGCAGTTTTGGTTACTGGCCTTCCTTCTTCTGCTTCTTGGCAAGACTTAAAGGTATGTCCCTTCCTCTCTGTGGGTGCATGTATATGGTTTTTGGGAGAGAAATTTGTTCCACTGCGTCATCGTAATTCACCTCCTTGAATCGGTGTTCCTAGGATCACATGCGTCAAGCAGGAGATGTCTGCTTCTCTCAAGTTTACCGTGATCGAGATGGTAATTATTATGCCCTTGAACTTTAAATTTATATGAAATAAAGTTCTGGCCTGAGCAGATGTAGAGGGCAAAAACAGTTTAAAAATGGAAAATTGGTGCTTCCTCTGTTGTCCTCTTTGAACCCTGAGATGGAACCAGAACGAGGGCCATCCGCCCTTTTCAGAGCAGCAGGCATTAAGCGTATGTATAAACATACATATGGATAATGTGATTGCCTTCCTAACCAGAACAAAGTGGAAACTCCACAATGATGCTACATATATCTGAAGCATATGGCCCAGGCTCCTTTAAATATTTCCTCTCTGACCATTTTGGTTCAACATTATCATACTTCTGGCTAGTTTCAGACTTCTATGCATGCTGGTAGTGCAAAACCTAGTATTATGACTTTTCACATCTCTTCAGGGTCTGCTAAATAAAGTTCGACTGTTGAGAGATGAAGTATGATCATATTAAAGAAATGATGAATTAGGACAAAACATTATTGAGCTAGTGTTTTAAGAAGGATGAACACATTTTTCAATTTACCTTAGTGAACCTTAAATTTTAATATGGAAGTTCTGCAAATTCTGGCATGGAAGAAATTTATAGACGGAAAAAAAGGTTTTTGTGACTTCTGTAAGAATTACGGGGGTATGCAAATTTTGTTTTGTGGAGACTGTTAAGATTGGAACTTGGACCTAACTCAACCTCAAGAGCTAGCTTTTGGGGTTGAGTTAGGTCCGAGTTCCAATCTTAACATGGTATCAGAGCTCAGATTCCACCGTTATGTGTTGGACCTCCTATAGTTAGGCCACTCGTTCTGCCCATAATTGGGTCATTTGTAAACTCCACGCTCCAGATGTTCATTCCTGGGCGTGAGGAGGGTGTGTTAGTTGTCCCACATCGGTTGGTATGGACTTGGACAATCCTCCCCCCTTGAGATAGCTTTTGGGGTTGAGTTAGGTCCAAGTTCCATTCTTAACAGAGACTGAGAAATGCAGCGTTGGCAGTCCCTGATTGATGATAAACACTTGGATAACATAAATTTTGTAGATGGAAAAAAATGATGTTTGTCATGTACAGATTCTGTAAGAATTGACTGGGACATGCGTATTAGGCTTGTAAAAAGAATGAGAAAAACAGCGATGGCAGTCCTAGATTGATAGTAAGTACTTGGATAACAAAACAACCCGTTGTGATCTTCCAGATGAAGAATTAGTACAAGTAATAAGGTAATGACGTAAGGCTTTTAGTTTTTCTTTGTGTCCCTAAGCATTTGATACCAAAATGTGAAAACGTTTCTTGTGTTCACTTAGATTTTCGGAGAAATTGGTTATATTCTATGAATGCTAACCATGAGGTTTTCGGGTATTTGGGTGGGAATCATTAATCGAGTTCATTTTGGATTTGCCGTATGTCTAACATTGGAACTTTGGCACTGGATGATGGTAGTTTCACCAGTTCTGGGTAATTGATCATCTTTGATTTACCTTTTCCGTTACTTCTTGGGGAACCATGCACATATTCAAAGATGTTACCTCTAAGAATTTGTTCAAAATCCATTTTCCTCCACTCAACCAGCGATAGGCCGAAGGCAGCCTTAAGCATGGGGAGTCACATCTGTATAACTGTTTCCTTGACATTGTGGTCACCTTTAAACAAAATTATGTTGTGGTTTATTCGTGACCACCTAATCCAGAAAAACCTTGATATTATGCTCTTAAGTCGAGGGGCATGAACTTGTTTATAAATATGACAGGAGAAAGCTGGGACACTATCCGGATTCTAGTCAGGACTGAACTTTGAGGTCAAAATCAGTTTGTTTATCCTTGTTACATTTAAAACTTGAGATTTTGATCGTGGTTACATGGCATCTCAAGATATCCAGGAGATGTGGATGAAACACAATTTACATGAAACACTCAAGTTAAGGTGGTGGGCTTTAAATTGTTTTCAGTTCAAAATTTCAAAAATATTCTTTGAATAGTAGTTACATAAGTAAATTTGAGATGATGTTGCGATTCTTTGTTAATCTAGGAATGTTTTTGGGCTAGTTTTTTAATGTGAATTTGACATTTAAAATTTAGAATTCTGTTGATAAGAGTCTTGTGTGCATATTTATTTGAAATAATGTGTCAGAAGTCAGAGAGCTATTTTGTTAATGGGTTTATTCTGAAAGTTAGTGGAATAAAGTAGTTACCAGATTCTTGGTATCTGATCTGTTTCTTGAACCTTACTCATCTCTTCACTTGTGTCTCAGTAATTATCATCTAGCTAGCTGCTTAAGTTTCATCTATGGTATTTCCAGTGTTCTGGAAACTCATTTTCTGGAACTGCTGTATAGAGTAATTCTGTTGTGATTATATTTATGCAAGTATTGATTTGCCTTTTCTCGATAGGATTTAGGACATTATAATTGACAATGATGATGTTCTTGTTGTTAATCATACAGGCATGCGAGGAGTAATTGACTATACAAACTCTGATGACATGAAATATGCTGTTAGTAGATTTATTCCTTCGAGTTTGAAACTAATTCTCATTTTGACTGCTTCCATAATTTGTGTTTTTTAGAATAATTTATCTTAATTTGGTGACTGATTATAAATTAATATCCATTGTCTTTTTGCACTGTTCTGGTATCTACCCAACGCGTAGATCAGAAAGCTAGATGACTCTCTGTTTCGGAATCAGTTTTCTCGGGCTTACATACGGGTATGTTATCGTAAAGAATCAATTTTGGATTTGTTATTCGTGAAGATCAAATTAATTCATGTCTGTGTAAACTTTAGGTAGAAGAGTATGACCGGAGGAGTGGTTATTCCAGGAGCCCTCATCCTTACTCAAGAAGTCCCAGTAACAGCTATTATGACCCCAGGGATAGAAGGTGTCTTTTGAAATTAAAATGGGTTTATTTGCAGTATTATACAGAAAAACATTTCACATATATTACCTTTATTTATGTGTGTGTTCTGCAAATATAATATGCTGTGCACTTGTTTCTCTTCTAACCCTTAAATTCTCATCATCTTTATCAAGGTCAAGATCTAGATCACCTCCTCGCAATGTATCAAGGTATGATGGGTGGCTTTTCACTTTGACTTTGCCATTATTATTTACATCTAGATAAGTTTAGGATAAAATATATAATTAGATATACTTTGACGAGTTTAAAGCTATCTTATGTGCAATATGAATTGTGGGGCCTTGAGATGTGGTAATGCAAATACAAGGGTTGGTTGTAACAAAATGTTGCCATTGGAGTTGTTTGATGTAAGTTTTTCCGGAAAAATAGCTAAAAATCGATTAATGGTATTGGCATATCAGATGAAAGTTTATGATAATTTTTCTAAAGCTAATTTTAGATTATAATATAATTTTTTGTGCTATATGCAAATGATGAAGGATAAAATTCAAGAAACTTTTTGTGAAAGATTCCGTAATTTGACATGTTTGGTTTCTTTGATAAAAAATGATAGAATGGGTTCTAGAAAAATAATTGTTACCATGGTTTTTTGGAATTGAGAAATATTTTGAATGAAATATTTCTTGATTTTGTTTTTTAGAATCTTAAGTTTATGTTTATTCTCCCTCTACGTATGCGTGCAAGAAAAAATGACTTATCATGAGCTATATCCAGGCTCTCTGTGCAGACTCTCTGTGGCCATTGACTCATAATTTTTTGGTAATTGCGCTAGGGATAATTTGAAGATAGACTATCTCTTATGTTGTAGTCGAACTCAGCAAACTTTTCACGGATAATGCTAAGTTTTTATTAGTAACCCCATCCTCAAAGACGAAATGTTAAACAAGTTTATCACTTAAAGATCTCACTACTTTGAAGTCACCTTTTGCATTTGAGACATTGAAACTACTAAAAATTTGACCCTTGTACGCGTTTTCATTGAAAGATACCTGTGTTAACTTTTGCCAATCGAAGCATCATATTTGAATGTTAGGGGTTTTCACATGTTTCAGTCGGGTTGAGTTCTCGGTAATTTACTTACGACTTCGTGCGTTCAATCACCTGAGGTACTCATCTGCACATTGTCTTTAAGCCTGAGAAGATTGATTATTGAATTGGATTCCTAGCTTTAGGACTATTATGCCACAATCATGAGACATGGCTTTCCATTGCTATACGGGGATTGCATGTTACAAAACTTGACGGGTGGTGCTCAAATTCTTGCAACTCTGTCTTTGCCGAAGTAAGCGATTCAGTTGTTAAGCATTGTCCACAGAATCTAGATAGTAGTTTAAATTCAGGTTCTGTGCTTTGTTGTTGCCCATTATTGTTGGGGGTATTAAATTTGGTTTGCTTGTTCAGTGCTATTTGAATAATATGATCACAGCTTGATTACATTGGTAAAACAAAGTTATCCAATTGTGCTGGTCTGATCATTGAAAGCTTCTGTGGCTGGTTGGTGGTGATTATTTGGCAGTCCCTTTCTTTCATTTGGTTTTTTCGATTTTGAACGATCAGACAGCCAAAAAAATGAATCCTCTTAGAAATGAAAAACGTGGATGTGATGCCTTTACCTATTGCAGCTGCTTTTGTAGATGGAACTTTGTTGGTAAATTCTGAATTGATGGTTTATGGAAATCGTACAGGTATCGTTCAAGATCGGGATCTCCCGAATCACCTGTAAGTGTAACTTTGTTAGTTGTGTGTATGACTGTCTATTATGTGCTTCTGTCATCAACTTCTTGTCACTGTCCAGTTTCATCGACGAAGACGCCTGAGTGTTAGTCCTAGGGGAACTCCGAGCAGGAGCAGGAGCAGCTCGGATAGGGTATCTTCCTCGGTGCGTGTCCTTTGGTTGTTTTTGTTCAATGTGACATCTTGACTATGTTGCATGCTCTCATTTAATGATTTTCTTACGGTTTGCAGGGGAGATCTTACTGAAGCAGATAATTTGTCGACTGAAGCAAGCTGAGAGCAATAGAGTTAAAAGGAAAGGATTTGATATGCAGAATCGTTGAATATCATATTAGGTGCTTTTGAACTTTTATTTGTGAAAGAACTCTGTACTATGGAGCTCACATCTTGAGGTGAAACTACAACTTTTGCTTGTGTACTTTTGTTGCTTGTGTGGTTTGCTCGTTGCTGCTTTCATCATCATCAGTTGTAGATTTTCGAGCTTTGAAGGGTTCAATAATTTGTTCGTTTTGAACAAAATTCCATCGACATTGTCGAAACATTTTAGCCAGCTCATCGCTGATGATGTTTTGTCTTTAATAAAAATAAATATTATGATAATTTCTCATTAAAATGTTTTATTCCAATTGAAATGGAGAGGAATAATTTTTTCTATTTAAATTTATATACGTCCACCAAAATGGTATTAAATGACTTTACTTTGGAGTCATCGAGGTTCATCAAAATAAACGTATTCATGTTTTAACATGAATAGATTAGAAACTAATATTCCAATAATTTATATTAGTTAATAAATTCAAGGAGTAAATTGAAATTATTTGAAATTAAATCACTTGAGCCAAATGGAATGTGTTTCTTTTTCTTTTTGTAGTTGTCTCACTGTTTTAAGCGGAGATTTGTCAATGATGAGTCAGGTTGTGGAATTAAACTCGCTATTTAAACACTGAATGAAAACACTAGTGTAGCCTAAGTACATACACTGGGGATTCATATCGCAGGTTCCTAAAAGAATCAGTCATTTCAAAGGGTTAAAAATCTAAATTACTCTACGGACGATGGAAAACAATAAAAGTTGACGCGGTGTATCTGTATCTAACATACATATAAATATACCACTTCAATTGTGAATTTCATTATATGTACTTGTTCATTTAAGTTTGTCAATTAAATTATTAGGTTATCTTAAGGGTTTTTTTTGTAATTCATTGTCCATCTTAAATGAATTTAGACATTAATACACATTCCTCTTTATTTCTTAAACTTTATGCCAAAAAAATTATTTTTTTACATTTCCTTGTTCATTTAAGTTAGCAAATTAAATTAATATGTCTTTTTAAGGGTTTTTTTTTGTGATTCATTGTCCATCTTAGATAGATTTGGACATTAATTCACATTCTTCTTTATTTTGTAAATTTTACGTAAAAAAATTATTTATTTACATTTCTTAGTCAATTTTTGTGATTCATTTTCCATCTTAGATATATTTGGACATTAATACACATTCTTCTTTTTTTTTCTTTCTAAATTTTAAACTAAATTTATGATATAATCTTTTAAAAAAATTTAATCAATATAATCTTTATAATAAATATGAATTATATTGATAGTTTATTATAATTTGTTATATATTACAATTTTACATATAAAATTTTTTAACTAAGTATTACATATTATTTTATTTATATATGTTTTTTATTATATATATTTATTTGAGTGGTATTATGTTAAAATTTTATTTCTCTTATATTATTAATCACCAATATTAATTTATAAATGATTGATTCTGATATAAAATTAATTATCTATAATATTTATTCTAAAAAACATAGAAATTAAATAACATCCGCAATGTGTTAAAAGTTAGCAAAAGCAAAAGTGATATTTAACTTAATAACAAGTTTAATGATTTTATTTTAATATTATTATGATAATTTAGTAAATTAAGAGAATTTTATTTGACGTTTGTCTATGTGTACTCTATTTAAGTAAATTTTAGTTTTGATTTTGGTAAAATTCATTATTCTGTTAATTTTCTTTTTATTGTTTTTTTCATTTTGAATGAAAAATATTTTTGCTGATTTATCATTTAAAAGAGCTGTATTATGTCGCGGATTGAAAAATGTCATATAAATAAGTGAATATATATGATTTTATTGTCATGATGTATTTTTATGTATTGTGTTTTCATATATTTAGATTGATAAATACTTACAGACATGATGTTATTCAAACGACTTTAAACTTTATCTAATTCTCGTGATTATATTTTTCATTATTAGTCACCTACGTGCATCGCACGTGTACATTCCTAGTTAAAATAAATAACACACATTCGGAACCAAATCCAACTGATATCATTCTCAGAAAAAAAAATTCCAACTGATATTTGAATGCTTACAACTATAGGCTTTTTATACCTTTTCTTGTAAGACTAGCTCATTGCATGTAAACCATTCCACCAAAACATGACACTCAGCAAATAGATATCATTTAGAAAACCCAATCAAATGAGGATGTTGCATGGAATACCCACAACATGGAAGCCCTTTAAAATGCAGCTGTTCCG
The DNA here is from genome assembly GCF_012295235.1 of Primulina huaijiensis. NCBI lineage: Eukaryota > Viridiplantae > Streptophyta > Magnoliopsida > Lamiales > Gesneriaceae > Primulina > Primulina huaijiensis. The sequence continues at coordinate 20,327,206 of NC_133315.1, forward strand.
ATTTAATTGTCGAGCCTGGTCACCCATAGGGGACAGGTGCCAGAGATGAGAAAGCCACGGTCCACCTCACAGCTCGTGGTTGCTAAAAGAAAAAGGAACACGATAAGCTCGAAGCCACACAACAGTTTCAGCCCTGCCGTGTTTGGCAGACTCCAACCATTTTAGAATGCTGCTCAAACATACATAAATGATTTTACAGTCATAGCAGTCTCAGTTTTCGATTTAACATAGTAAGACACCTATTGCCGATTTTCGGGTGTCCTCTCATGCCAATGACGAAAACCAGTGGATCGCATTCCAGTTTCAGATCCACCAGCTGGTGGGTGAAACGGTCCCCACATTGAATCTCGATCAATGGGGTTCAGGGGGACAGAAGGCTGGTAATACCCGTCCCAAGCATGGAATTGATCTTGACGGGTATTTTCAGGTTCTTGAACGGTTCTTCCAGATGAATTTGAAGAAAAGTAAATTCCACTTGACTGATCTGAAGATGAATTGAGAGGCACAACTTGAGCCAAACCTCTACGGCGGCTGGATCTTCTCCCTGTGGATACAAGAGGAGTTCGTGCCATTGGGGCGTCATTGGATTGTGGAAAATAAGCTTGGAGCGATGGAGCATGGTCACGAGGTCGCGCAACAATACCAGGGTAATGTGGAATCACTGACGTGGTAACGGAGCTTGGAGCTCTACTACCAGAACTGTGTCGGCATTAAATAACTCAAGAAATTTATAATCATAAAATAGAAAAAATTTAACCGAAACACTTTCAAGAAATAAAAACCTAGTTTAATCATGCTAAGTATTAGTTTCCTACTAATTTAGTCTTTCTTTAACAAATCTTCTGTATGACTATGACGGTGTGTGTGTGTTGTACGGAATCTCACCCCGTTCGCGCAGGAAAATATTTCACCACAGTGAACTATAAACAAAACATGTTTCCATTAACATTTAATCTTATCAACACCTAGTAAAGTTCAAAATTTTATATTAGTCCAGTACTTGCTCTACTTTTAATACTTATCTTTCTAACAACAGGTCTTGGGTAGGTAGAATAGGGGGAGGGGAATTGTTTGACGAGTGTTATGGAATCCCACCCCTCACAGACAAGAATGTATTTGACATATATGTCATGCAACAGATGCAACCCTGATTAAAATCAAAAGTCAAACCATTCACCGACCTATGACCAACAATAAAAGGGAGCATTCCGGGTCTTGGCACATCAGAACCATTCCTAGCAGCTCTCTGATTCACAGATGGAATCGAAGGTTGATCTGCAGCACCAGAGCGGCTACCAATAGCAAAAGGAGGAGAATGGGCCCAACCATGGTAATGTGCATCCATGGAAGGGAAACCATAAGAACTAGGAACTTCGCTTTGAACTGATGGGCCACTCCAGTGATTATGAAAACTAGATCCATCAGAGACACTCCCACTGGATGTAGAAGATGGATGGACTGGCCCAAAATAAGTAATATATGGGCAAGGATGAGCTGAGGATGACATGGATGTATGTTCAGCAATGTTGGCATGATGGCCAAGAAAATTTTGAAGTATGAAATCGTAAGTGCTTTCATTAATAGGCTTGGTGAAACCTTACTAAGAGAGAATGAAATCTTACATGCACTCGATGAAAACTCTCCTTCACTGCAAAAATCAATAAAAAATCAAAGCATTATTAGCTTAATGCTTTCACAAGAAATGCTTCAAAGTTCAAATATACTATACTAAAAGTAATTTAACCACATAACAAGTAACCTAGAGCTCCATGAAAAAAATTGACCTGATTCTAACAGTGAAACATGGATTTATGTCTATGCCTAATACCTAGTCCAGGGAACAAAAAAATTTCAGGATAGATCTTACTATAGTAGGCAAATGGTATCTCTACTTGAATCATTCATTAAGGCTCGCAATATCCCAGATATTTTTCAAATGAAATTTTTGCAGACCGGCAAGAAGAAGGGTCCACTTTTTATTTTCGATTTGTATGAGGTTTCTTGAATATTTCAAAAGTATAAACATAGGGAGAACTTTTACTTCCGAATATAGAAGTCGTGCAGTAATTTCTACGGACAACCAACAAAAAGCTTCAGGACTGATTGAAAATCGTTTCCACCCTGCATGATTTATAGTTAAACCAATGCATTTATCAAGCACTACAACTTATCTTCTTTCCGTCAGATTTTATCCCATCAACCCGCCAACCCCCAGTATCCAACTATAAATGAACTACTTGCACACAGCCAATATAAATTTAAAAAATGTTAACTGACAGTTACAACATATATATTGTTTTATCCATGTTACAATCACGGAAGGAGGTCAAAGGATTAAACGAGGATGTGAATATACAGGAGGTTCCCCACCCCAAAAGCAAAACAATTAACGGAAACAGAATAAAGGGGCAATTGAAGAGCTTTACCCTTACTGATAATTAATTCTTTTCCCAGTTCAAAAGGCTAGAATTAAAGCGTAAAGACTAGTTGAAAAGCTGTTCAATTATCTCACTGTTTGCAAGATTTTGAGTCAAGAAGTTGAAAAAAACATACTACCTGCACAGAAGGTTAAGGTTATGCTACTAATTCATAGTTAAATGTGAGGACCAAGGACATAATCAATTCCAGAAGTGTAAACTTGTTACGTCTCACAAGTAGTTGTAAATTTTTTCTTTTTTCCTCATTTTTAACTGTGTGATCTCTAAAAATTTTAAGCATGATAAACTCCGAATTCAGGAGGCAAAAAAAGACCATTACTCGGTCGAGACGTATTTATAATACCAACTTTAAATGGATTCCCCAAAAAGAATGCATTTGTATATTTTCACACAAAACAAAAAGGTTTGAACTGTAGTTATATAAAAAATAAAAACCCAGAATCCACATTCTGTACACCTATATGGCATGTTTCTCAGAACACACGTTTGATTGTTCTTATGCCTCTGACTTTCTTCCACCAATGTCAAAGCATTTCCTTTTCTCCCCTTAATCCCCTTTATCCTTACCTCTGGAAATCATGTTTTGCAATTTGGGAATTTGTTTTTTCGGTCTACAAATAGTTTCAGTTTCTATGTTTTCCAGAATCCTCATCTGCAATTTAGTTAGGTTTCATTGTGTTAAATTTTGAAAAAGATTTAATGCCTCCTCTACAGTGGTTACCTATTTGAGGTATAAAAGCATTGTTAGGCAAACAGATATAAAGTAATAGCTGTAACAAATAGCTTTCTTGAGCGTATTCACTGCATATAAATAATTTTATACATCACAGTAACAACAAGATTATTCGTTAGATTTTACACGCATTTAACCATGTTGATTTAATATTAGTGTGATTTTATTTGTGGAATGGAGCACTAGATAATGAGTTGGACAGGGATTTCTAGATCATATTATGATTCTCTCTAACTCGTATAAAATTCATGATAGTACGACAGAAAGATGGGAAAAGTTAAACACCAAATTAGCGAATTCCTTCTAAATTGTTGCAATTTTTTCCTACACAGTTTCAAGTGTTCTACATAAATCATATTTAAATGTTTGATGTCAGCCATCTATAGCACTTGCGTGTTTAATTGAATATTCTGGAAGTAGAAATATCCACTAAATCTAATAACAAAAGCCCCACATATAAAATCACAAATATATGGCTCACGAATAGTAAGTATATGCACTGTTTATTTGTTTTGAATGCAATAATGCATGCAAACAGAAGCTCAAATACATTGAAAATATTATGCAGGAAACACTGCATTTATTATGTCAGTTGGCGGAAAAAGCGAAAGAGTTTTATCTAATACGGAATACAGAGTGTTCAAATGAAAATATGGTTTGTTTCAAGGTGTTATGTGGTGTATGTACTCAGACACTGGTTTATTTTTCAAGTTAGAGAACCTTTGAAGTTAGAGAACCTTTGACTGATTGGGCACCTTTAGATGTTTTTACTGTAAATTTATAAGATGGTCGTGCTAAAAATCTAATGAATACTTGAAGCAAGCTGGTAGCTGCTAGTATAATTTTCCCTCGCAAGCTTCTCCCATCAACGGTAAGCTTCTCCCATCAATGACCTATCATTGATGGAATAAATGAGAATAGATAAAGCCCGACGAGGTGGAAACTTGTGTATGCTTAAATAACATTCTTCATTTCATAACATTCTTATTGTCATACTGTTCCGCCACACCAAAAGGTTGTTCAGGTAGTTTTACCAGAAAGCTTTTAAAGCATTCAATATATTATGCACAGATGTCAAATTTGCAAAAGCCACAGTACCCAGTGAAATGGTACAGAAAGTATCTAAAATGACTTTCAATGCCTTGTGTGCAACCATCATGTGTGCCAAGCTGCTAGTAAACAAAGGAAAAAAGAATATATTTTTCTGTAGGCATCTAAAAGTAACTTGAATATGAAAATCGTCCTAAGATGAATTATCCATTCAAACAAAGGACTGAAATTTAATACAACTACTATTAGGACTCGTAACGAAATTTACACTAGAAATCGTTAATGGGGCTTACTCAAAAGAAGCAGGGATCCTTGTTAATCCACTGAATGGACACCAGTGAACTCCAAACGACTGCAAAATAACCCACAATTATTTTAAAATTTAATCAGAAAAATGATTATCTAGCTTTTATACGTAGTTATACATACAATAGGCTACAAGGGTTGAAATGCAAAAGTCCACATGACCTAACATCAAAATGCAAGGTTGGAGTTCATCTAAACTAGAGAGTCAGAGCATAAACAATAAATGACAGTGACAATTCAGTATAAGCAACCTATTTCAAAATTGTCTATGATCAGATTTTATAAAGAAAAAATGTAACCAAGAAATTTGGGAGCATCGGTGGGAGTCCTCGCATATAGAGAAACCAGAAGATCTATACATTTACAATTTACAGGTAACTGTTTCAAATCTGCAATTCCCAGTTACACAAATAATAAAAATTAAAAAATTTATAAACTAAATTTATGTAATAACCATTTCAGAGTAGCCTAGATCATAGAGATCCTCATCATGAGCCCAATCTTCCATGTTGAATTCAGGCAAGGGACGACTGCCATTTGCATAAAGCCATTGTCCTTTCTCAATTTTCCGACAGTTGGGACATTGCATTGCCCCCTTAATGTTGAAGGCTGAACCAATGCAATCTGTACAGATCATAATAACCACAATATAGTGAGAAAAAAAATGCATTTAGAAAACAAACAAATGAGCAGAAGTTCAAACTTTAAAGCATCAACCTATAGAATTTTCTTTTTGTATAAAAATTTACAAATTTCTTGTGAAGGCCACCACAATCCAGAACAGCACATTTCACATTATGCAGAAGTGGTTGTGAGTTCCGTTTTGTACGCATAACCACTGAACAGTCTAATGTGATAATTGATAAATAATTGGCCTAAACCAAAGTCCAATACGTGAAGAAAAATGCTTTCAACATTGCCATGAACAAATTCCACCCCTGGCAGTGATGAAATATTTTGTTCCAAGCATAATAAAAGCTGCAACTGAGCGGAGCTACTCATTTGTTCCAAAGTAAGGTTAGCAAAAACAAATAATTCACCTTAGGCAACCACTTCTCCATTTCGATATTGCTTTAGTTTGAATTAAATATGCTTTCAAAATCCTAAAATGTTTAAACAGACTACATTTTTAAGGGTAAAATCATTGGCAACATTAATCACAGAGGTGGCCTCACACATAGCAATGAAAATTCACGTTATCTGAATGAATAGATGCATTTGATAGAACCAACTATTAAGGAATGATCCTTTAAACAAAAAACTCAAGAATTTTTCTCTTCCAATTCATGATCATCCTAACAACTTTTTGTCAGAAAATCAAATTTCAAACGCATCAGGCAGATTAATTTTTCAAAGCGCTGAGGCCAATTTAGTGACAAATGGTAATGCTTTCGCTTCCCATGCCATTTTTAACAGTTGCTCACCAAATCAAATTCCAAGTGACTTGCAGGTAATCTAATTTCGAAATCCTAGACTCAGATAAGATCTATTAAGTAAAATTTTATTTTTATTTGCTCAATAAGAAGAACTAGTGATGTAGATTGGTCGCCATTCGCCACTGTCAAAAAAGGTAACCAACAATAAGAAGACAGGAATTTCCTTACAATTAAACAAAAGGACAGCTCCAAGAGAAGAGTAAAAACTTCAAACAAAACAATCATTAGAGATGTATAATAATTACAACTACAAACAGGTGAGGTCGGACTAGGTTAAAACAATAAAACGTTTCAAAAGAAACATCTCCAACCACAGAGTAAGAAAGACTAGAAGAATGCATCCATCAATAAGCATATATAGTATTCTATCCAACAGGCACCGATTCAAAATTTCACCTACGTTAAACTATAATGCACCGACTCGACGTTCCATGCAAGTGTATTTCCAGAGAGTAAAGACACCTACAACTTCTTCCAGCAAACAAATTAACTTCGTTTTCCAATCACGGAACTACATTAGATCATCCTAACCGTGAATTTCTAATTATTTATCCACTCAAAAAAATTTAGCATTCGCCCGAAATTTTCTTAATTCCCCAATTCCAATAACAAGTTAGATGCAGTGAGACATTGAGGGCAAACATCACACCACAAAAACCCGTCGTTAAACCAAAACATTCCGAGTGAATTGAACGTTCAAACTAATCCAATAAATAATAATTCAAGAGTTTAGCGAGAGCAGGACAAAAAAAAAGGTAAGATCACGATTAATTCTTCAGAAAATGAAATGTTAATCACTCGCCGAGGTGAAATTGATGGCCGCATTGAAGCTTAGCCCAAGATCTATCACCGCCATCCATGACCGCCTCTAAGCAAATCGAACAAGACAAGGCCATAGCCATCGCCTTTCCTCCTCCGCCACCCCCATCGCAGTCGTCGAGGAGATCCGCATCGCCCAATCCCATAACTTTAACCGTTAATTCAGAGAATTCACTATTTGTTGTCGATGGAAATTCTCTTCAGCTAAAAATTGATGGAAAAGAAAAAAGGATGACGTGGATGAATTAGATAAAATTAAGACGCAATAGACGACAGAAACGGGAATAAACTGTGAACCGCTTTTTTTCTTTCAATTATCGTAATTTTGCTCCCATCTATTTATCAACAGGGATCACAGAAACTTATGTTCAAAAAAATTAAAATTAACATTAATTTTGATGAATTTATCTATTTTCAAATAACGAAGGGAGTGGGAACGTGGCAAAAAAATAACTTTGATATTTTTTCATCATATTATACAAATAATACGTGTATGTTTGGTCCGTTAGGTTTTTTTATGGCAAAAATTTACGTGAGACGGTCTCACGGATCGTATTTTGTGAGACGGATCTCTTATTTGAGTATTTCATGAAAAAGTATTACTTTTTATACTAAGAGTATTACTTTTTATTATGAATATCGATAAGGTTGACCCATCTTACGGATAAAGATTCGTGATATCGTCTCTTGTACTTACTCTTTTGTTATATACAAAACTGAGATATAGTTGGGGTCCGTTGGTCTAAATTCTTTTATCAATTTAAATTTGAAAATCCAAAGGAGGCAATGACAAATTTCAAAATCATCATTCGACTTGGTTAAATAGAAAATAAAACGTGTAGATTATTTAGTTATGAAGAAATTTTTTCGCATGAGAGAGGGTGTTAATCAAGGGTATGATATGTACACTGAAAATGATGTACACTTGTTAACGAAAATTATAATTGAAAATTTTAAGTTTCCCGTTTTTAGTAAGTTCTATAGGTATTTTTTTTTTTTAACATAAAATGAATTATTCGTGCAAAAATTAAAATAAGGAGACAAAAAAACAAGGGTATTTTAAAAAATTTAAAATTACACCAAAATACTATTTTGTCGACTCAAATATTAATACAGATTACATATTGTTATACTATATATAAAGAAAGAAAGAAACTGAACTAGACATGAATGGACCAAACATTTATCTTGAAAATGTAATGTCGAGTTGTTGATGATGATCGATTTCCCGTTTTATGAAATTTCATCCCGATTTTGTTCGATCCTTGTGCAGTTTCTTTCGGTTTTTCTTGCTTGATTCAACTTCTTATTCATGGGATTTCTCTCTCTATTTTTCTTTGAGCCAAAATTTTAATGTTCAAGGCCAACAATAAGATTTGTGGTTATTTATTTGTTTTCACAATATGTATCATAAATATAGCGGAGGCAATAGATTGAACGGCTCAGTTCTAAGCAAGTATTTTTTTCTCATGCTTCGTGTGCTTTTTCATGTCTTCTAAAACTTATATAATAATTATTACAAATTTAATTTATTCAAACTATAGACTTGAAATTTACCAAAACAAAATGAGTTGATTCAAAGCAGTGTTCTAAAAAGCCCGCTTAAGCTTGAAGCTCGGCAAAAACGCCCCGCTTCGGAGAAAGCGGAAAAAAGCAGTCAAATTGTAGTTGGAACGAATTAAACATAATTAAGGTGTTTAATTAAACGTGCTTAAGCATAATTAATCGTATCTATTTTTTTTATTTTGAAAGTATATCTTTTTATTTAAAATAATAAATTATGTTTATAATTTAAATGTTTATTTTTTAATTTTAATTATGATTAAGCATGTCTGATAATGATTTGACAAATATGTAATATTTTTAATGTGTTCTAGTTGCAAAAACAAATAAAGATTGTAATTTTAATATTTTTATGATTTTATAAATATGAGAATTAATGCATTAGACTTAAATTTATCATATTTATGTATTATTTTGTTATTTATTGGTTTGAGATGATTACAATTACACTAAAGATAAAAAACGCTTTTTCACGCTTAAGCCTGTGCTAATCTCGCTTAAACTTGAAAAGCTTGGAACTCGACATCCGCGCTTCGGGGAACTTCACGCTTTTTAGAACCTTGATTCAAACTAAGGAGTCATGGCTTCGATACAAAATTATGAAATCCTTCTATCCATTACAAAAAATTATTTCACAAAACTTTTGCCAAGCATTACTCAAAGCATGGATTGTGATTGTTAGCCTCACAATCAATCGTCAAGGATTTTCGATGGCTAGGGATAGCATCGAAAAAACCCAATTGCTTGAACACAACATCCAAAACCCCTCAAGGCAAAGAAATCACTCAAAAGCTCCAATTTTCAGAAGAGCTAAAATGACAAATATATGGGCATCAGTTTTAAAAAGCTCGAATTATATAGCTACATGGTTTATTAAGCCATTGTATAAATTGCTCATCATCTGCCCCCACAAATCGAATATTGCAAAAACATTCCAGTAATCAAGATTGCAGGGAAAAAAAAAAGAAAAAGAAAGAAAAATGTGCCGTATCGAGACAGAAGCAAGGCTAGTAATAAAGGAAGCCCACTTGGTCAGTGATCGGCCATGAAAATGCTGATATAGCTGATTCTCAGGAAGCATCTTATCATTATGCACTCGAACATGCATCAAGAGGCATCTTAACCAGCTTAGAAACCAAGAGATTTAAAGCCAAAATGGCAAAACATGTTCATTCGATCTAAATATGTCAGAAGCAAAACTAAGAGAAGAGCTGGAAATAATGATAATAGTTCCTCACCTTCAAATAGATTCAAGTTGATTTGCGCCTACGTCTGAACCACAATGACAAATCCTCGAAAGAGCCGATCCAGTTACTCAAGAGGCATTCAGTAATAAAAAAAAATAATTCCGAATTTTATTAATAACTTTTCGAAAAGTAAAGCTGTGTTAGGCCATGAACATTTTTGACGAGAGCCCATTCCAAATTAAGTTGGAATGAGCTAAAAATTAACAGTTTTGGAAGGAAAAAAACTTCAGATTTCTACATAAAATTTTCATGGGGCAGCTCATCAAAATGGGTCGAAAATTAAGTTATAGTAATCCAAGAAAAAGCACAGATAGGGGTATGTTTAAGGCTGTTTGGAGGACAATTGACGAAGAAGAAAAGAGTCCACTCAAAAAACCTTACCTCCCAAGTCCCAAAAAGGGGATCCGAGAGAGTTTGTGTCCGCCTCATAACTAAGCCGGCTATGAGATTAGAGAACTCTTCATATGGCTGCTCAAAGATGCGTCCAATTCAAGACAACAGAGGCACTGTATCTCCTCAGCCAAGAAACACTCATTCGCACTTGTTCTATCACCAACCAATCACGCACAGTAAGAATACATACACCCATAAATATTTGAAACCCAGATACATACNTCTAGAAAATATTCATCTGCAAGAAATCCAACGAGAAAATCACGTATTGATAAGAAATTTATTTTGAAATTTGAATTTGTTACCGAAGCTAGATTTGGGTCGAGCCGTGGGTGGAGGCTCGAGCCCTGGGTCGAGCTTTTCGTGAAGAGCTCGACCGTGAGCAGCGTCCGTGAGCAGCAACTTAGCTGCTGCTCTCGGGGAAGCTCTTCCCCCAATTGGGTCGTGCTCTTCGGGGGAAGAGCACGACCCAAGAAGAGCACGACCCAATTGGGTCGTGCTTGGGTCGTGGTCGTGCCCTTCGGGAAGAGCGCAAAACAAGAAGAGCACGACCCAATTGGGTCGCGCTTGGGTCGTGCTGAGCACGGCACGACCCAATTGGGTCGCGCTTGGGTCGTGCCGAAAGCACGACCCAATTGGGTCGCGCTTGGTTCGAGCACGACCCAATTCTTCTCCGAGGCACGAATACTGTTTAAATTTTGATCACTAATATGTTTCTTTTGTTTTTGTCTGCAGATTTACTTTCCCACTAAACTCGGAAGGAATGAATTCTTTGAATGCAAGTTAACATTAGGATCAAGATACGTTGAGATATGTAAGAAGATTATATCATTTTTAAATGAGAAAGAGATAGAGTATTTGGTGCAGCATACTCAATTTGGTAATTTAATTACATGTGCGAAGGATTATAATAATTCGAATTAATTGTTATGGTTTTTGATGAGCAGGCAAACTTATGATAGTGAAAGTAGTGAATTTTGGATGATATATCATAAAAGACCTCATTGTTAAAATATTGTTTGTTAACGGGTCTAAATTGTTCAAACGTTTATCCTATGATACCTGACGAAGATGAATTTAGGTTGAGACATTTTGGAGGAAGTGACGGTATAAGTTTGGGGGATTTAATAGATAGAATGGATGAATATGAGAATGAGTCAGAGGAAGAGATAGACATTGAGAAGTTGAAATTGGCCTGTCTTTTGTTCGTAGTAGGTGTTTTAGGTAGACAAAGAAAGAATAAATATGAAACAATCGATTTAGAATGGATTAGATTAGTTAATAACTTTGATAGTTTTATTAACTATCCCTGGGGTAGCATAGCTTTCGAAGAAGTTATTTATGGACTTAGAAAAGATCTTGAAACTAAGTTCAGAAGCTATGAGAATTTGGTAGCACGACGTGGGGATGATCCAAATTTCAGTGGATGCGGTAGCTTCCATATTAGTGGATTTATTCATCCGTTACAGGTAATTAAATATTGTTTATTAAATGAAATATTCTTATTATTTTATATCATACTAATGATGTGTTTTTTTGTTCTAGATTTTGGCCTATGAATATTTTCCGGCAATCACTGAAATGTTTGCTAGACGTCGGAAAGGTCCCAATGTACCGATACCTCGGATGTGTCATTGGTTGACTAGAAAATGGAGTAAAAATCATTCCCCTTCCATGGATGATGTGAACAAAGCTTTTAAAAATATGTATACCAAGGTAAATACAAAAAATTCATTTTATTTACTTTTTCTAATACATTTTTTGTTAACAGTTAATTAATTTTCATGTTTATTGTTAATGATTAATATAGGATATTTTGGGGATGCTCATTCCCACCACGGAGGAGCTGTTGTCCGTACATTATATGACTGGCTATTTTGTTGATTCTAATAATGTGATAATCCATCGCATTACGGAGTTAATTTGCCAAGGTATCAAAGTAGTTTGCACTCAAAATCCATTGGACGACCCAGAGGATGAAGTGGGTGTACAGACTGAGATTGAGG
>NC_133315.1:20339901-20378104 GCF_012295235.1 Primulina huaijiensis
TTTTTTTTTTTTATCAAATTGACATTGGCCTAAATCTATTTCTCACAAAAATTCCTATAAAATCATATTAAATTTTATTATACATATCTTCTATCAAAATCGACTAATAAGAAATATTATTTTTATTCTAAAATATTCTTTTTATACTATGTATATTAATCGGGTCGACCCATGTTACACAAAATTATCATTCTTGTAATGGAAAATATTAATTCTAACCATATGAGACACAATATATCTCATCTAATTAAACTGTCCAGATTTGAATCAGACCAAATCAAAAGATTCGTTTGGGCAAACACATATCTCAAACAATAACTTTTATTAATTGTGTTGGATTTCAAGTACATGAGGCCATTTCAAATTCTGCTTCATTTTCAATTCAAACGCATCCTTGAGGATTTGTGGTTTCTTCTTCATCACCCAAAGCAACCACCAAGAGAGTATTTTCAACGTAGATCTAACAACAATTTATGAATAGTCGGTTCGATAGTTCGGAAAATCCAAAGACCAACACTGCATCGGGTGAATTCAAGTCGGTCTGCTGCAAGCACAACCGTCCCTTATTTTTTTTTTTATTAAGAAAAATAACTAAATTCAACGGTCCTGATTTAAAACTAAAATATAGAAACTTTAATTTTAAAAATATGATGAAATCAATTTAATCGTAAACTGAAAAATAAATAAAATAATTGCACAAATTACAAACACCCCATCAAGTTTGTATTTATATTATATATCACACCCTTATGTTTGTATTTATGGATTAAATGTAAGAAATATACAAAGGCGATGAGTATGTAATGTTAGAAGTTGTTGGATTTGTTTGTTATAAAATATATGCAATATTCTAAATAGTTAATATGATAAATCTCAGATGAGATAGATATGTAATTAAGATATATCAATAGAATTTTCAATCATAGAAATATCCATAAAAAATAAAATATGGATCATGTAAAGCCAATAATATATCCCAACATGATGGATTACGGTGAGATGGGAGGGCTATATTTAAACGTCTTAAAAAGTTATTATCTATGTTTTATGCAGATTAAAAATTAGAATTGTTTATTAAACATACACAAAATCTTTTCTTTAGACCATCTTATAAGTTATTTTAATAAAAAAAGGTCGAAATCATTAAAACATATTATTTTTATGTCAAAAATAATAATTTTCATCACATATATTGATTGAATCAACCCATCTCACAGATATAAATTTGTGAGACCACGTCACAAAACACATACTCGTGTAGGGTATATTATGCATGCAAGGCTTGTAGATTACATTAGTATTGAAAGATCCAAAATATATCAATTTGTAATGGTAAGAATAATTGATGTTATTAAGATAATTTTATTTAACTTCAATTTATGTGTTAGCCCCACCAAAATTTTTCTCAATAAATATGTAGACCAGATTAAATTAAATAAACATTTAATCGTAATAGAAATGGACTCTTCCCTCCGCTTAGTTATTAAATATAAAAGGGTATATTATATATACAAGAATTATAAAATATCTGATCAAATAGAGTTTTTTAAGCTATTTATATAAGAAAACACAATAATATCATATGAATAAGATAAAAAAAAAAAAAATTTCTTCTAATTTTTAACAGAGCAGCTGGAGTAGCGTAGCTAGTTGTAAACTCGTAGTTTCATTTCACGAGCCTAGTTTATTGCTATTTCCTTGCACTCTCATTCATGGTACATGTCCCAATTATGTAAACAGAATATTAACCAACATATACAATCAATCAACTAATAAAAAATGTTGAAAATTCAATAATTTTTTTTAAAAAAATAACCTTTTTCGTGTATTTTAAATATATTTGGGGAGATATTTTTTAAAAAATAATCAACCAAGTCTATTTTCCTAAATATAAGAGGGGTAGTAGTTAGCAGCCCGATTGATTATAATAATACCCATCTCCAGCTGGATTTTAAGTTAGATCTGGGATGTCTCTAAGTAAAGCAGCTACTTATCAATTTCTCAATTCATAATATTCAAACTCAATAGCTAATAAATGTAATATATACTCTAATTTTTTTGAAAATATCAATATTTTCAAATTCAGTAAATTATTTAAATAAAACACAATAGATCACCAGTTTTTACTTTTCATTAACCATTTTACTTAATGCATGAAGGGGAAGATATTAAAAAACGTACAGGACGACCAATTTTATTAACAAGGAACAAAAATTTGCATAAAAAAGTATTNAAATGTTTCAACTCCGGCAACGAGTGATGGCGCTGCATCCGCGGGAGTATGGATTAGCCTGTGCGCCGGGGCGGCAGTTGTAGTAAGACGCGCCGCGGCGAGAGCAGGGCACACTGTCCCTCTGCAGCGCACCATAGCTGATGTACTTTCGGGTGAGTAAGATCCGCCGGTTGGACACCGAATCCAGCTCGAACTCCACGTCTTCATCGACGAGGCACTCGCCGACCGAACCCTTGCATCCGGATCTCATTGCCGGCATCATCCACACAGATGCATCCCCGGAACCCATCGCCGCCACCGACACTCGGAAAAGCAGCAGAGATGAGATTAAGAACAGTAACCGCAGAAATTCCGAGCAGCCTGCCATTTCAAAACGCAGAATACAGACTAAATCCGTGCTTTGATTTCTACAAAATTATCCTTGTCTATTCGATGATGGGGGCGGAGAGAGCCTACCTACATACACGCGGAGATTAAAGTAGAGAGAATATGGGGGATAATAAATGGATTTGGGAGTCTGTTGTTTTTACAATAATGCCACTGAAATAATGAAATTAAATAAGTAGAGAGAACTTATAACTTTTGTGTTATGTTGAGTAGGAAGTCGGTGTTTTCCGCGTCTCATAACCGACTATTACTACTTTCGTAAAGCTACCTATCAATTTTATAATATTTGTATTTTTATTAAAATTTAAGACGTATTTAAATTTATCACATTTTATCAAAATAAAATAATTAAGCAAATACGAAACTTAATCAAATTTTTGTATTATGTAAAAATTTAATATCTAATCTAATACACACTATGTGTGTGCTACGATTATTATTGATAATTAAAATTAAATCAATATACTTTTAAAAATAACCGTTAAAATTTCCTAATTATAGTCGTCATTGTCGTAATATAAATCTTTTGGTATTCAATTAATACAATGCAACACAGAACCGAGATGGATGTGTCAAATCTTTCTGTTTATATGAGCTCTCGAGGAAGATAAGCTATTATCATATTCTTAAAGTAATTTTTATTCGTTGAACGACGACCAACGTCGAATCACTAAGGCTGACTTTCATCCTTACTCGACGGGTGGATCTTACATTTAAGCGCCCTTCTACCTTTGCACTCTGGGCTAATCTCCGTCCGATGAATACACAAAACCAACGTCGAATCACTAAGGCCGACTTTCATCCCTACTCGACGGGTGGATCTTACATTTAAGCGCCTTTCTCCCTTTGCACTCTGGGCCAATCTCCGTCTGATGAATACACAAAACGTCGTTTTGTGTATTTTTTTTTATTTTTTTTGTAATGATTAATGTTAGTATCCTGTTTTAAGATACTCAATCAGTAGTATTTATCACCTGGTTATGTTTTCATTAAATCATAGATCCATGACATGGATTTTTTCAAACCAGATTGGCAAAATATCCTACTATAAATGGGTATTCTCTCCTATTAAAAAATATGTATAAACCATAATCTCCTGGTCTTGCTATATTTCTCCATTTCTTTGCCATGAGTACTTCAGGAAATAACGAAGAAAACCCAACAAGAAAGGGTAAAGGTCGCCGAAAGGTGACGATGGAGAAAATGGAAAATGAGTCTAACCTCCAGGTTACGTTCTCGAAAAGGCGCAGTGGGCTGTTCAAGAAAGCCAGTGAACTTAGCACTCGTTGTGGTACTGAAAGCGCCCTGGTTGTCTTCTCTCCAGGGGGAAAACCCTATTCTTTTGGCCACCCGAATGTCGAAAGAGTGATCTCCAGGTTTCTTGGTGATCAAAATGATCATAACTTTCCCCCACCAACTGATCAATTAAGATCTCTCGAGGCTGAGCGTAACATGATTGCAAATTCAACCGCAGAACTGAACCAAGCTTTGGATCAACTGGACCTCGCGAAAAATCAGTCTAAAGAACTGGAGCAGAGAGTAGGCAAAATCATACAGATAAAGGAATTTAACTACCACCAGCTTGACCAGTTACAAAGAGAGGTGTTGGACTTCAAGAATAAGTTCGGAACTGATGGTGGAAAAGATAAAAGTTTCACTGCAGGTACTCCGAGTAATTTTCTTGGGCCAAACCCCAATCATGGCACCACAACAAATTTTCAATTGGTCGAACCGGGAATCAATATTTTTGGTAGCAATGCTCCATTGGATTCGAACGATCCTCTTTTGGCAGGTACCTCGACGAATTATTTTCTAGCTAGCCCCTCCGGGTTATATTCTAGCTCTGGCTTTGTGAATCCTAATGCTCCTTTGTCCACTAACGCGATTGCCACAATCCCAATGAATTCTACCGAGAACGAATCAAGTGGTATTGCCCCAGGGAACAACGTTGGTGGTGCTAGTAAGGAAACCTAGCTGCATGCGTAACGTTTTGAAGGAATCGGCGTGCAACCGTACCTGTGAAGACTCCTTAATAATTATGGATTTGTGTTTCTTTAGTGCATGATATGTGTGAATATGTATTTGATCCATCGATTAATCTTATTTACTTATTTATTTTATTTTCTATATATATTGTTCCTTAATCTATTCATCGTTAATTCTATAAGCGGATTTAAAAATATACAGATTCATAGTTATATCAATCAAGTTTTATAACCCACAAACTTTAACTATACCGATTTATTTTTACGCCTAAATATATATCCGATCACATCAAATATTAATACACAATATCAAATATATGTTATATAATTTTTTTTAAAAAATGATCATATATTAGTTAGTACTCCAATTTTTTAATTATGGATTTCCTGGAAAGTTTTTTCTGCGGGGAAAAAAGAACCTATTACACAAAATGAAGCTGCAAATACTCAAAATTATATTAAACATCATATAGATCTAGTATATTTAATATGTCTCAATCCAACTATCTAATCTTGAAGAATTTTTATTTATTAATTAGTATATATGGTCAATGTAGTTTGGACTCCGTTTCATTAATGCATTAATCAATGTCAAATGATTGGAACTCAATTCTTACTTTTAATTTTGGCTAATCGAAGTTTTAGTTTATTTTATCTCAAATGCATGCATCAAGCATACATATATTGGCACTGGCCTGTCTCTTGAAGAAGGGATTTATCAGGGTTCACTTAAGACATGAATTCGAGATTTTGGTCGATCGACAATTTCTTTGCAGTATGAATCTTGATTTTGTAGATGTGTTTGTGTGTGTGTGTGTATCTATGTATATATGCAATTGAAAAATTCATATCCCCTCTTTAAATATTTAATTTGTTGTAATGTTTCATAAATTGCAAATTACATTTAATAGAAACGATACCAAGTAGATTAATAAAAAGGGAAAAAAATACACACATCAATCAATATTGCATCCATATATAAACTTAGAAATCATATCAAAGTAATGAAGGAATTAAATTAATATAATTATATTAAAAAAATAAAATCTTTCCATGGGAACATACAGTCGCTATCATTTGATGTGCACTGTGTAAACCCTGACACTAACGTAATATCTTGCAAACCGATGTTATTCAGGTAAAACACATTGGACAAGTCCAGTATGACAAGCTCGCCCGACAAAAATGATGATAGTGGTAATCGAACTCCTGACAATTAGCTAAACACTCACCTACTCCACCAACTTGAACACTCCTTAATTTGTTCGAAATCATGAACACAAGTTTTAGTCTCTTGAAAATACTAGTAACTTAATGCTTTAAAATGATAAACACTTGGACTTGGCACAAAAAAAAATATTTAACTAACATTTTTTTTGAACCCTTGTTTATTTATTTGTCAAGTAAAATTTTAAATTGATGAAGTAGATTAGCCGCTTGATTCATCTATACGATAAATTAAGTATGACGACATTGCTCACCGTTCCGAGTATAGGCTTCCTAAAATATCTCTCTTTTTGACAGTATATTATTTTCCTAAAATAATAAGATTTATATAAATATATTTAAAAAATTCCTACTTTTTTTACATAAACCTTTTAAATGTATCAAATTTTAACCAAATAAAATTCTTAGAAAAATATGAGATGCAATTATATATTTATGCTACAAAAAAATAAATTTAATACACGCGTCATGTGTGGTAACTAATTAAAATTAAATTAATAACCGTCAAAATTTTTCCTATATATAGGCTATCATATTATAATTATCTAGGCATCCAATGAATAACATCACAACAAACAACCGAGATCGAGGTACGTACCAAATCTTCTCGCCGATGTGAGCTTTTGAGGAAGATTAATCTATCATCCTTAGAGTAACTTTTATCCATTAAGTAGTGACCCTTCCACTCGGCAATGCCGATATCACTACGGACGATCTGGACTTTTGTCCATGCTCGATGGGTGGATCATGCAGTCAAGCGCTTTTTCGCCTTTCCATTCGAGGTTCAAATCTGGTCTGATGAATGAACATAATGTTGTGTTTTTTCTTTATTGTAATAATTAATTGTCAGTATTTTGTTTGGTAAAATAAATTTTTTGGTTCACTAATTTGCTTATTGGGTTTTGATACTACCTTTGAACTTTTTCGGCTTCTGGTCCTATTGCACCAAAGTGTTGAATGGTACTAGAAATGCTAATTGTTCGATGTCTTATCGGTAATTAGACTAAAATAGCCAAACACTAAAATATAGTGACAAAAAAAATTTAAACTTTTTGTGGACCAAAATCTAAAATTGAAAAATTTATCAGAAGAAAAAAATTGTTTTCCCTATTTTGTTTTAAGATGCTCAATCAACTGGTAGTAACCGCCTGATTCTACATCATTATTTTTTCATTAAGTGAGAGATCCACTGCATGGATTTTTTCGAACCAAATTGGCAAAATATCCTACTATAAATGGGTATTCTCTCCTTTACAAATGTATGTCCAAACCATAATCCACTTCTTTTTCTATTTTCCCGTTTCTTTGCCATGAGTACTTCGGGTAATAATGAAGATCAGAACCCAACAAGAAAGGATAATAATGATGAAAACCCAACAAGAAAGGGTAAAGGTCGTCGAAAGGTGCCCATGGCAAAGATGGAAAACGAAGCTAATCTCCAGGTTACGTTCTCGAAAAGGCGTAATGGACTGTTCAAGAAAGCCAGTGAAATTAGCACACGTTGTGGTGCTGAAAGCGCCCTAGTTGTCTTCTCTCCCGGAGGCAAACCATTTTCCTTTGGCCACCCGAATGTAGAAAGAGTTATCTCCAGGTTTCTTGATGAAGATGATCACAACTCTTCCCCAACACCTGACGAATTAATAGCACTGGAGAACGAACGTCACATGATTGCAACTGCAAATGCAGAACTGAACCGAGTTGTAGATCAGATGAATGTCGCGAAAAATCAGGCAAAAGAACTAGAGCCGATCGATAAACAACTGGGTAAAATCAAACAAATAAAGGACTTTAACTACCATCAGCTTGATGAGTTGAAAGGGGAGGTGTTAGATTTCAAGAATAAACTTGGAAAGGACGAAGAGGCAAAACACGAAAGTTTCACCGGAACTCCGTATACTTTTCTCGGGCCAAGTCCAAATCTTGGCACCGCAACTGATTTTCAGTTGGTCCAACCAACTGGTTCTAGTTTTGATCCTCGATTTGGCTCTAATCTTTCCGTTCAATTTCCCCATTGTTTTGGTAGTGGGGGAATCAATCTCTTTGGTAACATTGTTCCTTTGGCTCCATATCATCCTTCTTTTGCAGGTACCTCATCTACGACAAATTTCTCCGCCCACCCTGGTTATATTCCTATGTGGAATGCTAGTTCTAGAAGCTTTGTGATCCCATACACTCCTCTGGCCACTAACCCGACTGCTACGATCCCGATTAATTCTACCGAGGACGAATCGAGTGGTCATGTGATCCCATACACTCCTCTGGCCACTAACCCGACTGATACGATCCCGATTAATTCTACTGAGAACGAATCGAGTGGTCATATCATAGAGAACAATGATGTTGGTGCTCCTAAAGATAGAAATGAGTAACATTTTCTTGCTATGATTATGTTTTTCATTTTTTTCACTTTCGGACTCGATCCAATATTTTGTACTTGTGTGCATGATGTGTGTGATACAATATCAATTTCTTTGTGTGCATGTGTGTGATGCATTTGGTCCATTTAGTGTGTGCGTGATATGTGTAATGTATTTGATCCATCAATCCATTCTTATTATTATGGGAAGATTATATATATATTAATGTTCCGTTTGATGGATTATACAAGTTATGCCTGAACATATATCCGACCAGATCAAATATTGATATATTGCTCTAAAGTTTTTCACACCATGCACAAATAGCACCGCATGTAATATTTATATAAATAAAAGATATAAACTCAGAAATTCGTTTATTTTGATAATGTGGTTAAATGCAAACATAAAATTTAGATTGTTATTAGTTAATACAATTAATATTAATAAATATAATTTAAACTTCCAAAAATTGTGTGCATGTGCATTTTATGTGCGTTATGTGTGGAGACATGAAGTGCCTCAAGATATAATACATATACTAGTGTCCGTTTGCTGTACTTATATTATATATAGCAGTTGAGCTTATTAGGGAGACACCAATTTTTTTTTTCCAAAATTGCCCTTATATATATGTGTGTAGATTTTATTTTATGTATATATTAATAATTCTAAGCATTTTTCATCAAATTTGTACATATTTTTTTCAACTAACTATTATATATAGGATACATAACATTTCAATTTATTTATATATTAATTTAGATATAAAAAATCATAATTAAATGAGAAAAATATTTTTTATATATAAAAATCACAACTAAACTAATTTTTTGAAAAATAAAAATATATAATTTATATTTAACATATAATACTAAATATATTATATTACTTGAAGACACGCATCATATGTGCATTGATATTAGTAGACGTTAAAATTTTGTTGGTAAATAATTTTTTGTGAAAATTTTAGATATAATATTAAATTTAAAAACTATAAAAATGTATTTGTTTAATAATTTTTTAGGTTACAGATGATATGATTAATTAAAATTAAAAGATATAGATAAAGATTTAAAAATATATTTTATTAAGATATGTTAGATATAGATGAGATACACATTTACTAAAATAGGTTTTTATTATAATTTTTATTAAATAGAATGACATTTTTGTAATTGCAGTAAAAGAGTCTTTCTGCCTTTGCACGTCGAATATTTTTTGCAATGATTAATGCCAGTGTCTTGTTCTAAGATACTCAATCAGTTGTATTTATCACCTGGTTATGTTTTCATTAAATCAAAGATCCATGACATGGATTTTTTCAAACCAGATTGGCAAAATATCTTATTATAAATGGGTATTCTCTCTTATAAAAAAAAGGCTAAACCATAATCCTGGTCTTGCTATGTTTCTTCCCCATTTCTTAGCATGAGTACTTCAGGAAATAATGAAGAAAACCCAACAAGAAAGGGTAAAGGTCGTCGAAAGGTGACCATGGAGAAGATGGAAAATGAATCTAAGCTCCAGGTTACGTTCTCGAAAAGGCGCAATGGTTTGATCATTTCTACTGAGAACGAATCAAGTGGTGATGCCCCATGGAACAACATCGGTGGTGCTCGTAAGGATGGCCATGTTTTGAAGAAATATGTGGCAACGACGTGCAAATGTTTGTGAGACATTAATTTTAATTTGTGCGTGCGTGCGTTCTCTGTGTGTTATTTGCTCCATTTTAGTACGTGCGTGCGTTATCTGTGTGTTATTTGCTCCATTTTAGTGCGTGCGTGCGTGATACGTGTGATGTATTTTGATCCATCAATTAATCTTATTATGAGAAGATTATATATAAAAGTTTTGTTTGATGGATTATATAAGTTTTTAATACCTAAAATATACAAGGTGAATATATATAAATATATCTCATTTTATTTATAACTTATTACTTTTATTTTCTGTATATTATATTGTACATTAGTTTCTATTTAAATCAATTGACATTTTCTTTCGTATGTACGTACATCTAAAAATATTCAGTATCATAGTTATGTCAATCAAGTATTATCACGCACATACTTTAATTAAGCCTATTAAGTTGTATGCCTAAACATATATATCACACCAGATCAAATATTAATATGTACGTAGTAATTAATCTCAAGATATATTTATTTGATTTATGTTGAATTAACTAAATAAATGTCAAATTACTGGATCTAAATTGATAGAAAAAATAGCAAAAAAACCACTTATTTCTTTGAAAAAAACAGATTGCCTCTTTAAATATTATTATGAGCATAGCTGTCAAACTAACTACTTCAAATTAAACTAACTACACAAATATATAACCGGCTAACTATCATGTATATGTGTGTAAAACTCCCCCTCAAGGTGGCTTGTAAAGATCCTTTAGAGCCATCTTGGACAGTAGAGGAGCTAATCGAGCAATAGGTAAGGGCTTGGTAAAGATATCTGCCAGTTGATGTTGTGAACGTATAGGCAGCAGCTTGATTCTTCCTTCCTGTACTTTGTCTCGGACAAAATGGCAATCGATTTCAATGTGTTTTGTACGTTCATGGAAAGTTGGATTCGATGCTATATGCACTGCAGCTTGATTGTCACAGTAAATTGTTGCTGCATCAGTTAGAGGAGTTGAAAAATCAGAGAGTAGCTGGGTCATCCAAACTATCTCACTGGCCGTTGAAGCAAGTGCTCGATACTCCGCCTCTGCCGATGAGCGAGACACGGTTGTCTGTTTCTTGGCTTTCCATGACACAAGGGAATGACCAAGAAAAATACAGAAACCAGTAACCGATTTCCGAGAGTCCTCACAAGCTGCCCAATCAGCGTCACAAAAAGCTTTCAGCTGCAGGGGAGATGAAGCTGAGAAGAAAAGACCCTGTCCTGGATTCCCTTTCATGTATCGAAGGAGATGATGAACAGCTTGCAGATGTGGTGTGCGAGGTTGAGACACAAACTGACTTAGTTTGTGGACAGCGAACGAAAGATCTGGCCTTGAAAGTGTGAGGTACAGTAAGCGACCAACAAGACGCCTGTATTGTGTAATATCCGCGAGAAGCTCACCATCAGATGAATTCAGACGAGCTGTCGGATCCATGGGCGTCACAACAGGCTTGCTAGCCAGAAATCCCGTGTCAGCAAGAAGTTGCAAGGCATATTGGCGTTGAGATAATACAATGCCCGTGGATGATATTGCAATTTCAACCCCCAGGAAATACTTGAGGTTTCCCATATCACGAAGTTTGAACTGACTGTGTAAGAACTGTTTTAAAGATTCAATGAGCGCAAGAGATGACCCAGTGATAATGATGTCATCCACATATACTAATAGAGCCACGAATGATGAACCTGATCCCTTAGTGAAGAGCGAATAATCAGATTTGGATTGGACAAGGCCAAACTTCAGTACAACTTGGGAAAACTTGGAGTTCCATTGTCTTGAAGCTTGACGAAGTCCATATATAGACTTGTGAAGTTTGCACACCATATGGTTTCTGTTATCAGCATGCTCCCCCTGAAGGTGATATCCCTGTGGCAAGTCCATATATACTTCTTCAAACAAATCACCATTTAAGAATGCGTTACTTACATCCAGCTGAACTAGATGCCAACTCTTACATGCTGCCAAAGCAAGAAGTACTTTAATCGTGACAAGTTTCGCGACAGGTGAGAACGTGTCTAAGAAATCGACACCCTCCTGTTGGTTAAATCCTTTAGCAACAAGCCTGGCTTTATGTCTTTCAATCGAGCCATCCGCATGAAGTTTGAGTTTATAGACCCACTTGCAACCAATCGAGTGTTTACCAGCTGGAAGAGGAACTATCGACCAGGTATTGTTACTCTCCAAAGCAGCTAACTCAGTGTTCATGGCATGCTGCCACTCGGGATATTTGACGGCTTGGTGATAGGATGTTGGCTTCAAAACAGAAGATACATGAAGGACAAAGTCTTTGTAAGTAGGATTTAATTGGTCATATGAAAGATAGTGAGATAGGGGATATGGAGTGGCATGAACCGAAGGTTGCATGGGTTCAAAACCGTTCAAAAGATTGCAATGGTAGTCTTGGAGGTAGGATGGTGGCTTCTGAATACGAGTGGAACGACGAGGCTGAGGTGAGGATACTAAAGGTGCTGAAGCATGATCCTTATGAGGAGTGTCAAGATAAGCCTCAGGTTGGGCTAGGGGAAGCACAAGATCAGGGAATGGATCGACTGAGGGAACTAAAGGAGTGTTATTATGAAATGGGAAGATTTCTTCATGAAATATCACATCCCTAGAGACAAAAATCTGTTTGCTATCAAGATCATCTAATTTGTAGCCTTTAATACCAGGTGGGTATCCAAGAAAAACACACAACCGTGCCCGAGGCTGAAATTTCGATCGAGCTGCAGGAAGTGTCGAGGCAAATGCTAAGCAGCCAAAGACTTTGAGGCGCGAATAGTCAACCAAAGTATGATACAAAAGCTCAAAGGGTGACTTCCCGTGAATCATAGGTGATGGAGTCCGATTAATGAGATAACACGCAGTTAGAATGCATTCGGTCCAGAACGAAAGAGGAATGCGAGACTGAAAATACAAGGCTCGAGCCACATTGAGTAAATGTTGATGTTTTCGTTCGACCACAGAATTTTGTTGCGGTCGTTCAACACACGAGTATTGGTGTAAGACTCCCCGTTGATGAAAGAAATCAGAGAACGCTAGTTCTTTGGCATTATCCGAACAAAAACACTTAATATTGCATTGAAATTGAGTCTCAATCATAGCAAAGAAACGGGGAATTACATGAGCAACATCAGATTTTGATTGTAACAAGTAAACCCAAGTAAATCTAGTACAATCGTCGACTAAAGTCAGAAAATACCTATGACCAGAATATGATGGTTCATTGAGAGGGCCCCAAATGTCACAGTGGATCAAATCAAAAGGATGTGAAGACATGTGATTATTGGAGATAAAAGGTAACCTCTTTTGTTTTGCAAGTGGGCAGATCTGACATGGGAAAGATGGACCTTTCTTGTGTATATCATACTCCAGCTTGTTGTGTAACGAATCCAACACTTTGGAAGATGGATGACCAAATCGTTGGTGCCATAGCTGTACAGAGACTTTATTGACAAATGATATAGAGTCTGCATCAAGTTGCTGAATATCCAAGATGTACAAATCCCCAATGCAATCACCCTTGCCAATCATCTTCCTGGATTTGGCTTCCTGAATAACAAAGTGATCATGGTAAAACTGCACAACCAGGTTTGACTCCGTGGTAAGTGTACTTACAGAGAGTAAGTTGAATTCAAATTGAGGAACATATAGGACCCTACTAAGTGTAATATTTGAAGTGAGCTGAACATCACCAATAGAATCAACGGAAATTGTGGTCTGATTGGGCAGTGTCACAGACGCATTATGTATCTTAGACATGGATTGAAATGCATCAGCTGTGCAACAAATATGACTCGAAGCACCCGAATCAACGATCCAAAATTGTCCTGAGGCAAGATTGGGAGGTATCATAACCGAAAGACAAATACCTGCAGTATCTTTTACACTCGATGCCACATTGTTGTTGGGAGCAGCTGAGAGATGGGACTGAAACATTTGCATCAATTGTTGGTATTGGTCAGGGCCGAGCGCTTGAAGAAATTGGCCTGTGGACGTATTCCCAGTTTCAGATTGATTCGCCACAAGATTCACTTTAGCCAGAGAAGGGTGTGACAAGGGAGAATGGGAGTCACTTCGCATTCGTGGCCGAGGTTTAAATCCGGGGGGGTAACCATGTATTTCGTAACATGTATCGACCGTATGCCCATGAATCTCGCATTTAGTGCAATATGGACGATCTCTCTTTTTGTATTTGAATTTAGTATGCTGATCCTGACCATAGGAATTTGACTTGGAGGGCTGGGATTTCACAGCAAAGGCCATGGGTGTTGCGGAGTTAGGATTCAAGCTAATTGTACGTTGGCGTTCTTCTTGAGACACCAAGGCAAAGATTTTGTTAATTGGGGGCCAAGGATCCATTAACAACAGTTGTCCTCTGATTTGAGAAAAAGAGTCATTCAATCCAAGTAAGAACATCATGATGTGCTCTTGATGATGAAACAATTCCAGAGACTTAACACCACCACAGCTACACTTGCCACAGGTACAAGCCGGACGGAAATTAGATAATTCATCCCAAAGAGTCTTTAACTTCGTGAAATACACAGCCACAGAATTTTGATCTTGGGTATGATTGAAGAGAGCACGTCGCAACTCGAAGATACGAGGACCATTGCTCTGTTGGAATCTCTCACGTAAATCTTGCCATATTTCAGCTGCGACGTCAAAAAACAAGATGCTAGCTGAAATTTCCTTCGAGACGGAATTGAGGATCCACGATATCACAACATTGTTGTTGCGAAACCAGGCAGCAAGCAGATGAGGATCCGAATTATCTGGTTGAGTAATTGAACCATCGATGAATCCTAGTTTGTTCTTCACCGAAAGCGCTATACGGATCGCCCGACTCCAAGAGGCATAGTTTTCTCCGGTGAGGGGCTGAGATACAAGAGAAACGCCCGGATTATCCGAATGATGTAAAAAGTATGGATTGAGCGGATCATTGATTTCAGATCTGGAATGTGAATTCAAATCTGATGACGCCATGAGCACCGATCAACATTCAAATGCACCGATCAACATTCAAATGCAAGAGCAAAGAGAATCGACGAGCTTCCCTTCCAAATCAAGGATA
Organism: Primulina huaijiensis; assembly: GCF_012295235.1. Classification (NCBI taxonomy): domain Eukaryota; kingdom Viridiplantae; phylum Streptophyta; class Magnoliopsida; order Lamiales; family Gesneriaceae; genus Primulina; species Primulina huaijiensis. The sequence goes on from NC_133315.1 coordinate 20,354,846, forward strand.
TCCACAGCAGCGACAAGCAATTTCTGCTCTTGGCTCTTCGGGTGTGGGTTCTACAATTGTGGGTGTCTCTCGAACCTCTTCGAGTTCTATCATATCCCCTTTTCTATCCAATAGAAATTTCTTTTCCAAAAAGGTTGCATTCTTAGATTCATAAATTGGAAATTACACTTAATATAAACGATACCAAGTAAATTAATAAAAAAAATTTAAAAATTTATGGACCAAAATCCAAAATTGAACGAGTTAGTGGATCAATAAATCATTTTTTTCATTAACTATTTCTTAAAAAAATTCCCGATCATGTTTTAAAATACTCAATCAAGTATCAACTAGTGATCACCGGTTGATTCAACCGCATAACTGAACCAAGCCGTGGATTGGCTAGACCTCGGAAAAAAATTAGGCAAAATAATGGGAGCAAATAACTAAACAAGTAGGAAAAATTCAACAAAAGAAGGAACTTAACTACCAAGTACTTCTTGATCAGTTAAAAGGGGAGGGTGTTAGTCGATCTGTTAGAATTCAAGAATAAGTTGGGAACTGATGATAGAAATGGATCTTATAACATTAATGCAAGATAAAGATTATATATGCATGTCTCAATCCGAATCTCTAGTCTTGGAGAATTATTAATGAGTATATATGTGCATTTTATTTTTTATTTATTGTAAAATGGTTGGATCTAAATTGATAGGAAAAAAATAAAAAAAAAAATGCCATTTTTACCAAATAAAATTATTGGAAAAAAAATATGAAATGTAATTACATTTTATGTTATACAAAAATCTAATATTTAATGCACAAACTATGTGCCATACACTGTAGTGATAATCAAAATTAAATTGATTAAACATATAACCTCAGAATTTTCCTATTTATAGGCTATCATAGTACAATTATTTTCGAATTCAACGAATAAAATCACATACCAAATCTTCTCGTCCATGTTCCTCAGTCAAGAGCTTTTGGCCTTTGCAGTAGATGGCCATTTTTGGTTTGGGAAAATAACTTTTTTGCTCAACTAAATTTGTCTATCTTGAGGTTTTGTTACCCTACCTTTGAACTTTTTTGGCTATTCATCGAATTTGGAATGCTGATGTGACACCGAAAACTGATGAATTGTCCGATATCACGTTATCAATTGGACCAAAATAGTTAAAAATAAAAGTTAATGTATGAAAACAAAAGTTTAAAAATTCAGTTGATCAAAACCTAAAATTAAACAATTTTGTGGACTAAAAAATCATTTTTTTCATTACTCTTTCTAAAAGAAAAAATTTATTTTTTCTATCTTGTTTTAAGATACTGAATCAGTTAGTAGTCACCGCCCGATTCTGCATCATTATGTTTTCAATAAGTGTGTGATCCACTACAAGGATTTTTTCGAACCAAATTGGCAAAATATCCCACTATAAATGGGTATTCTCTCCTTTACAAATGCATGTAATCCACTTCTTTTTCTACTTTCCGTTTCTTTGCCATGAGTACTTCAGGTAATAATGAAGATCAAAACCCAACAAGAAAGCATAATAATGAAGAAAACCCAACAAGAAAGGGTAAAGGTCGTCGAAAGGTGCCCATGGCAAAGATGGAAAACGAAGCTAATCTCCAGGTTACGTTCTCGAAAAGGCGTAATGGACTGTTCAAGAAAGCCAGTGAAATTAGCACACGTTGTGGTGCTGAAAGCGCCCTAGTTGTCTTCTCTCCCGGAGGCAAACCATTTTCCTTTGGCCACCCGAATGTAGAAAGAGTTATCTCCAGGTTTCTTGATGAAGATGATCACAACTCTTCCCCAACAGCTGACGAATTAATAGCACTCGAGAACGAACGTCACATGATTGCAAACGCAAATGCAGAACTGAACCGAGTTGTAGATCAGATGAATGTCACGAAAAATCAGGCAAAAGAACTAGAGCAGATCGATAAACAACTGGGTAGAATCAAACAAATAAAGGACTTCAACTACCATCAGCTTGATGAGTTGAAAGGGGAGGTGTTAGATTTCAAGAATAAACTTGGAAAGGACGAAGAGGCAAAACACGAAAGTTTCACCGGAACTCCGTATACTTTTCTCGGGCCAAGTCCAAATCTTGGCACCGCAACTGATTTTCAGTTGGTCCAACCAACTGGTTCTAGTTTTGATCCTCGATTTGGCTCTAATCTTTCCGTTCAATTTCCCCATTGTTTTGGTAGTGGGGGAATCAATCTCTTTGGTAACATTGTTCCTTTGGCTCCATATCATCCTTCTTTTGCAGGTACCTCATCTACGACAAATTTCTCCGCCCACCCTGGTTATATTCCTATGTGGAATGCTAGTTCTAGAAGCTTTGTGATCCCATACACTCCTCTGGCCACTAACCCGACTGCTACGATCCCGATTAATTCTACCGAGGACGAATCGAGTGGTCATGTGATCCCATACACTCCTCTGGCCACTAACCCGACTGATACGATCCCGATTAATTCTACCGAGAAGGAATCGAGAGGTCATTTCATAGATAACAATGTTAGTGCTCGTAAGGATAGAGATGAGTAACATTTTCTTGCCATGATTATGTTTTCCAGTTTTTTTTTCACATTCGGACTTGATCCGTTTTTGTACTTGTGTGCATAATACATCAATTTGATTTTATTTAGCGTGTGCATGAGTAGATGCATTTGATCCATCAAGTCTTGTTATTATGGGAAGATTATATATATACGAATTTTATATAAGTTTTTAATGCCTATCATTGGCAAGATGAATATATATATATATACACATACCTATGTTCTATTGTAAAAAAGGCATTAATTGGCAAAGTTTTGTATCAGAAGCATCATCCAGTTATATATTCGGAATCTGAAGGCCGAATGATCGACTAATTACGTCGACCATTTGAAATTGCTAGCAATAATATGATCACATGCATCGAGAAGTACTTATCAATGGAATTTTCCTCAAATTGGTTTTGGACAATTTTGGAAAAATGCGCTGAATATATTTTTAACGAGGATATATATAAATACTTCATACGAGAAAACTCACAATCAATTGTTTTCACCTACTATACATTTCAATGAATGTATGTATGTATGTCTAGCTAATTCTATTATTTTATTGTATTTTAGATTCTTATATTTATAAAATATTTGGTTTTTATTTTTATTTTTTATTTTTTTAAAAAAAATATAGCTAGCCAGCGGGCTCTCCGCAAAATGGCAAGGCAGGGCAATAAAAAGTTTTCATAAATTTATTATTATAAATGTCCACCTCTTATACAGACGGGGCTTTATTTTTATTTTTAAAAATATATATATTTATATATAGCATGCCTTGAATAAGGGTGACTTACTTTATTTTGATAAAATCCTACTACGCACGTTACTTTGATAAATAAATTAACAAAAAAATTACTTCAAACGGAAAAAAAAACCATAGAACAATAATATTTTGGACCAACTTACATCGAAATAAAACTATTCCTTAACAAATTAAAATTTCACAGTTCTAATATAATATTATTCATATTTTATAATATAAATCAAATTGATTACAAATCCATTCTTTTAATAAATAAAATACTGTATAAACACCATGACACTAATTAATATTAAGAAACAACATTTAATTAGTCAATAGTTTAGTAATATTGTTGATTTAAATTTGAGTTTGAGCCAAAAATAGTTCATTAATTCTGAATCTTTAATTAGGTNAAAAAAAAAAAAAAAAAAAAAAAAAAAAAAAAAAAAAAAAAGAATTATTATCCAATGTGAAAAAGAGAAAATTCAGAAGCCGACCCCCACCTTCCTTCTCTCTCATGTAGTTACAGAAGAGACAAAAGTTTGACTTATATTTTTTTTAATGGTGATTAGATTCCGAAATACATGCAGCTAATTGAAAAAGGTTTATGAAAGAGACACTGAATCTTGGATAATTCAACCTCAAAATCTCACTATTATTCTGACCAAATCACGTGAGAAAGTGATGTAAGATATCTATCTGGTGTCAATCGAGGTTTTTACATTAATTAATTAGTTGGTGAGATTACACCATCACCTCCAACAAATTAGGACCCACCTAAATTAATATACTTTTAGTATGAATAATGACATTCAGTTACATGTAATATATAGTTCACTCAAGTTTAAAAATCCCATGATTTCAAATTGGCGCGGAGAGTCATATAATGATGCCTAGCTATTACAGATTTCGATAAAATGGCAGTTGCATTCCTTGTAAATCCAAGAACTAACTCTCCAAATAAATCAACTCCCTCCAGTAATTAAAGAGAAAAAAAATTTGGTGAGGGTTATTTGGGTGACAGATGCTGTCCTAAACAAAGAATCAAGACAAAACTCAAAAGTGTACAAAACAGAAGATGATGTACTAAATATTAACATACTAGTCAAGGGGAAATTAATGGGAGGAGAGCAAATAAACAGGGGAAATAAAGCACCTACAACTGCAGGCTCAGGGGTTCCTTGGAGTAGCATTAAAGACACTGTTTTTACATCTTCTCTACTTCTACAACCCTACTACCATATTTCTTACCATCCGAAACAAACTACGACTCCGATTTTCCTTTTTATATATATACATAAAACAAGAAATGGAAAGTATTAAGGTAGATTTATAGGCCAAAATAATGTCAAGTGCTCCATGATTTTGAATTCAAGAACATGGGTTTTGGTGGTTCTCAAGTTCTCCACCTGTTTTTGTTGATCTTTTTATTTGTAACATCTTTCTATTATACCCACAATTTGGTTGCAAAGGCCTCATTCAATGCACAAGAGTACTACTTCAACAGTGAAGTGTATTATGGAGGAAATAATGGGGATGAATTTGCTGGAAAACAAGGTAAAAATGGCTTGTTTTTGGGGAAGTTTAGAGTTATGTTGGGACTTCCAAGCTTCCAATCTTACACGTCAAGAAATGGGCATTTTGCATATCTTCCTCCATCATCATCACCTTCGCCGGCGCCCGCCTGGACTACAGCTCCGGTGGTGAACACTCACCGACACGCGCATCCGCCGCTGCATTACCACTCTTCGTCCCCGAGAGATCATAAAGAACAGAAAGAAGGAAAAGGCATGAAAGATAGAAGAATCTTGAGTGCAGTATTTGCGTCGGTTGGGGTTACCTCTATACTATGTGCAATTGGGCTCTTCTTTTGCTGCAGGAAATTCAAGAAACAACTAAAATGGAGGACCAAAAAAGGCTTATCGATGCACACAAGTGAGGCAAGAAACAAAGGTAAATCAAAGTTTGCCACTTCCCAAAGCTCAGCGAAAAAGGTGAGTTCAGACCCAGGCCCTGACCTTTTTTACCTTGATTCATTAGAAACTGCACTAAACCAAAAACATGGTTGTATCAATCCGAATTTCGATCCCGTAAAAACGGCTCTTGCTCGAAACATGTCAAATTGTTCGCATGATGAGAGTGAAGAATCTGATAAGAAAGTTGTGCATTCTGAATATGTTAGTGGTAGGTGTTGTTCAGTTGTGGAAATCACTACTGTGCATGAAATTTCTGAGTCGGTCGAGTATAAAAATGAGGACCGTCACTTTTCTTGTGGTGAAAGATTGATTACTGAAGAACAAATACATGAATTTGACGATAAGATTATCACTGAAGAATCTGATTCATCTGATGATGAATCTTTCCATTCTTTCTGCAATTCGTGTTCGCCGCAAGTGAGGGATTCCAATGCATCAGCCGGTAGCATAGGCGAATTTTTTGAAGTTACTTCTCAAGATGACCAACATAAGGAATCACTCGGTTTTAAATCTTCAGAGATTTCGAACTCTAATCCCATTTTATCAGCCCCAGGTACTCCTCACCTGCCGCTGCAACCTCCGCCACCGCCACCGCCACCGCCACCGCCTTCAGTGCCATTCATGAACGTTTCTTCATCTCCTTCATCAAGAACCAAATCCAGCCTTAAACCGTCCACATTGGTGAATTTTTCGTATTCCAAAGCTCCGAAAACAAGTCCTTCCCCACCACTGCCACCATCCCTTTTGGAAGGAAACGTTAATAATCCTCTCAAAATTCCACCCCCTCCACCTTCCCAGCACAATCAACATATGCCATCAGGAAAAGATGGCTCACCACTACCAAAGCTCAAACCACTCCATTGGGACAAAGTTAGAGCTACACCAGATAGATCAACGGTGTGGGACAAGCTTCGATCAAGCTCGTTTGAGTAAGAAACTACTCCAGACACCAAGTAAAAGTTCTATATAACTTCATTGATTTTGCTTAAGTTTATAATGATCGTGAAACATGGCATAGATTTGATGAAGAAATGATAGAGTCTCTTTTCGGGTACAACCTCCAAAATACCATCAAGATGGATGAAGCAAAAAGCAAAACTCCATCACCGAGGAAGCATGTCCTTGATCCTAAAAGACTACATAACATAACCATACTTTCTAAAGCATTGAATGTCACTGCAGCACAAGTATGCGGGGCGCTAATCCGAGGTATGAAATTTGAAGTTTTTCCATGTGTGTATGAGCGAAAAACATGAATACCATGTTTCCATTTCTTTTCTTAATTTTTTTACAAGTAGGGGATGGTCTGTCATTACAAGATTTAGAAGCACTCTCAAAGATGGTTCCCACCAAGGAAGAAGAGGCTAAGCTCTCAAACTACAGAGGAGATGTTCTTGAATTAGGATCAGCTGAGAAATTAGTGAAGGAGATGCTCAAGATACCATTTGCATTTGCAAGAATAGAGGCTATGCTATACCGAGAGACTTTTGAAGATGAGGTCTTTCATCTCATAAAATCTTTCTCAATGCTCGAGGTAATAATACAAAAGAACCAATATTCCACATTTTATTATCATCTTTATGAATTTATGAATTTTGTTTGATATTAGGAGGCGTGCAAGGAACTAAGATCGAGCCGACTCTTCCTAAAACTACTAGAGGCAGTTCTCAAAACAGGAAACAGAATGAATATTGGAACGACAAGAGGAGGTGCCAAAGCTTTCAAGCTCGATACCCTTCTTAAACTTGCTGATGTAAAGGGTACAGATGGAAAAACGACGCTCCTTCATTTTGTCGTCCAAGAAATCATGCGGTCAGAGGGCATACGAGTATCAGAAAGCATAATGGGCAGAATCAACATGAGAAGCAACACTTTAAACATTGAAGACAAGGAAGAAAACTACAGGAAAATGGGCTTAGACCTTGTCTCCGGTTTAAGCACTGAGCTATGCAATGTAAAAAAAACAGCAACAATAGACTTAGATGTTCTTGCAAGCTCGGTTACAAATTTATCCGGAGAAACGAGTAAGCTGCAACGTTTGGTTCAAAAGGACATGATAATGGAAGAAACAAAGGGTAACTTTGTTATTTCGATGAGATCATTCTTGAAGTATGCAGAAACGAAGGTGAAAGAACTGCAACAAGATGAGAATAGAGTCTTGTTACATGTTAAAGAAATCACTGAATATTTTCATGGAAATGTAAGCAAAGACGAATCGAACCCACTTCATATTTTTGTAATTGTAAGAGACTTTTTGAGTATGTTAGATCATGTGTGCAAGGAACTGAGAAGCTCGAAAACGCCTCGAAGTCCCTACCCTTTATCTGTATTCTGATAGAGTAGAAGAAGATTATGGCTTGATCTGCCATAGTTTCTCGTGTATTAATTTGTGCCCCATATTCAAATGACAAGTGAGAGTTTTCACTCTTTCCATTAGCTGAAATGGATTATTAGCATCTTCAAAAATATGTATTTGAATTTTTGAACTTGAATGTATGGAATTCTCAGCCTTCATCATGCCACAAATACATCTTTTACGTGTTTAGAATATATAACTTGCAATCAATTTCTTTATGGTGACTTCGAAGCCGCAGTCGTTATCATTCGCTATGGTAAACCTCAATACTAATGTGATAGCATGCAAATTACGTAAATAACATTGTGACAGACTTGTTTATGTAAGAAGAATCGAACTGATGACAATTGGTGAAACGTCAATTCGAATATCTAGGACCACTAGCAACCAAATTTAGTTACCATACACATTTATTTAATTCTAGACTGCAGAGCTATATTAATTGTTGCAGGGCATCACTGAGAGTTGAGAGGATTTAACCTGCTGGCAGTAAATACCTATTATTGGCTTGGTAAGAAATCTGAATTTACTAGGCCCTGCCTGATATGGTGAAAATCAGCTCTATCATTTCTGGTCAGACACATTTTTTTGGTATTGATAATTGGCCCCTACTTTTAGTCGGATGAGTTTTTTCTCTGGAAATTTGAGCTATTTCTTTGAGGTTTTGGATCTTAACTGAACGGATTTATAACATATAGTATAATGGCATTGTCTTTGTTTAAAAAATTAATACTGAGAATATTAAGATAGTATTTTAAAAGTAATATGCATAAAAAGCAAGACAGTGAAGACACTATACTTATTTTCTTGTTCTGTCTTTTTCGGTAATTTCAAAAATCAAAACTTTTTTAGCTTTAACAAAAAAGCTTCTTAAAATCAAAGGGACTGTTCCTAAATAATACAAAATTCATATGACATATTCGTAAGTCGATTTTTTTTATATAAATATTCAAATTGATAAAAAAATATTACTTGTTATACAAAAATATCTTTTTTCACTTTTAATATGAATCAAGTTGACATTCTTACAAGAAAAAATCTATAAGATCTTCTCACAATATAACTGTTCTCCAAATAGAAGTATTATTATAGCAGTATCCTAATAAAAACTTCAGCTAACTTTTGTTTTCAATTTTATTTCATATTTTTAATTATTAAAACACACTGGAAACTTGAGAAATTAAAGCAGAGGAGATCCATTACAATGGCATGCACTCTTATATTTCGTTTAAATGTACTCTTTAACTTCCCCATTCCTTGCTTCGAACGTGATTCATTGATTGCCTTTGAAATTTTTGTGCTGTTTGCATGGGAAATTCTCTTTCATATGCGCACTAAATCTGGCTGCTGCTGGCTCAGGGATTCTCTGTTCCGCTACTTCCTCAAATTCTGGCGAGGCTCCTTTTTTTTTATTCCACTAGTTTAAATTTTGTTATGCTCATTAGTTATCGATGATGATATTTTTGCTCATTACGATAGAGGTGGACGATTATCAAGGTTGATGAAATTAACTAAGTTTTTTGGGATTTTATTTTACCCATTTTCTGGACTTTTTCAGAAACGCCTGTATTGATTTTTATAGCAACGTGCATGTGCTTAAGTTGAGATTTGGGCTCTTAAGTTGGGTTTACAGATGCCTTAGGATTTGCGATATCGGGTGGTGCACATGGACATGTAACATCTTACTTGAATCAATCTAGTGCACTCTTTTTTCTGGTTTTTGGGGAACTTGCGGATGGCTAGGCACTGATCAGTTGTTCCTGTTCCTTAGGGGAGTGAATAAGGTTCCTGTCTAGTTGATCTGTCCATCTCTGGGAATTCCTCCGCGAATTTTGTATAAGGTTTGGTTATGATAATGGATAGTGATACTATGGAAGCTAGTTCTCCTAAACTGTGGGTAAAAGTTTTTGGCAGGTTTTAGTGGGATGACTATGGGTAAAAGTGTGGGGTCAGGGACTATAACAGACGAGGATGGTACTATCTTGACTTGTGCTCATGTAGTAATTGATTTCCAACGATTAAGATCTTCAACCAAGGGGAAGGCCTGCTCCCGTGCCTCCCTGTTAAGCATGGAATATTATACAGGTGAATATTTAATTTTGTGGTTGGATGGATCATACATAGAACTGTTTGAGTTGTTTTATTTAGTATGGATTACTTAGTCCATTCAACAAGCAGAACCTTGCTATCAATCACTTGTCTTCTTTTGCCCCCGTTATTGTTAGGATAAAGAGGTTTTGTCATTCAAAGACCTTTCCTTTATTTTGTGCGACTGCAGGGTAATTCTAGGGGAAATGTTTATGGAGAAATCGTTGGTGTCAATATCATGAAAGTATTGGGGGCTGACGGATTGAATTTTGCTGTGCCAGTTGACTCTGTCTCCACAATAACCGAGCACTTCAAGAGAAACGGGTGAGTAAAATTCCATTCCTCGGGCACTGATGGAAACTCTGAATATTCCATTGTCTTCTCTTTGTTCTCTCACTCTTTCCTCAACTTGTATCAAGATCTTTTCTAGATTCTCTTGGAAATTCCTCATTTTTTTTAGGTTGAAGGAACCTCTGCTGAAACTTATGCTACTGGATCCTTATTTAACGCTACCAGCTCATCCTTTTGCCTTTGTACCATTCCTTGCAGTATGGTAGTAGACTTTTCCAAACACGGTCTGTATGTCTTCATTTACCTTGTGTTGCTTTTGCCCTAATAGACGGACTTCATTTGGCTTCAAGTAACCTACCTTTGGTTGTGTGGGGAACATTAAAGTTGACTTACTCTGTTACACCACCACTGTAGGCACTTGTTAAAATATAATTATTTGTATAATAATGTAGGAGAGTTGTTTGAACGTGGCTTGGGCTGAAAATGATTGATCTCAATGACATGATCGCGGCACAATTTAAAGGACAAAAACTTAATCAGATGCATGAACTTCTATTATGTGGTGGAGTGATCAGTTTTACTTCCCTTCAGGATGGACTTGAGAAGGAATTAACCGGCAATATCAATGAGTATCAACGTTGTTGAATGATTGATTGTCTTTGAGAAATTTTGAGAAGAAATATTAAAAAAAAATACTGTTTGGACCAGGTCGGTTATGCTTATCCACATTCTTCTTGGACGTTTACCGAGTTGGGCCCAAACCCTTCAATGGGCTTACGATGTACCAATACACTTCTTAAAATGAATAATAAGAATATCACGTCGCCCATACAAAATATGATAAAAAAGGCAATGGTCTTCAATTCAGCACAGTTTAGTATCGACGGAGGCAAACAGATACTCAAAAATCCCGATCCGAACAGCCATGGCGAGAGCAAACTCAGGCCTAGCGTACCCGGAGAGATTCTATGCGGCGGCCACCTACGCTGGCTTTGCTGGATCACCCAACTCCGCCGTCGTCTCCAAGTTCTCTAATGACTCAGCTCTTCTCCTTTACGCCTTATATCAGCAGGTTTCACCGCATTACCGCCAATTCTATAAACGAATTGTTCATTTTTAGTCTGATCCACTCTTATTTCCTCAACAATGGTATTTCTGGTTTAGCTTAAAATTTGTTGGTCGTCCAAATTTAACATTGATCAAAACTCTTTGGCCCACTCGTGTCTTCATTTACCATAAAATGTCAAACCTTGTAAGTAAGTCATATTCAATCGATAAATTTATTTTCTTCTTGCTTATTTCACTTTACTTTTCCACACGGACTTGCTGTCTGTAATATCAGCCATTGGGTTCATCAAGGTTTAATCACGTTGACTATTGATGGTAGTTTATCTGATTTATTAGCCATATACAAATTTTTGGCATATATGACTGGAGCTTATAAAATAAGCTTGATCTGCATTCTCCTATTTGTTGAGTTCCTTTAGCTGTTCTTGCGCAAGACGAGAGTCGCTGGCTTTTGTGAACAATTATCTGTCTGCGTATTTGATCCTTTGTTGGATCATAATTGTGAATAATAACATTAGTTTATAATTAATAACATTAGTTTCCTATCAAAAAAAAAAATTTGTGAATAATAATGTCAATTGGTGGTCTCAGGCAACTGTAGGACCTTGCAGCGTTCCTAAACCTAGAGGTTGGAGCCCCATTGAGCAAAGCAAATGGACAAGGTCTCGGAGCTCAAACTCAATGATATTTACTCATATGCATCTGATAGCATTACTTCAACTGCTTGGTTATTTTCAGAACGAAGTTTCTAGTATATTGTTTTGTTAGTAATCTAAAAACACTGTTTGTGGAAGAGGAGAAGAGTTTTTCGAAGGAAATGTGTCTAACCAATCACTAAACGACATACAGTCATTAATATTTAGCTTAAAGAAGATTATTACAGAGACTTTGACAACAGAATCAGAAAGTAACGATTGCTAATTGTGACTGACACTCTATTGGTGAACATTTACGTGAACAGATTGCACAAGGTTTCCTCAAAGTTAAACTGTGGATGGAGTGGAATTGTGTGAAGATCCAATGAAACCTCTTCAAACATCTGATGTTAACATTGAAGTCTAACCTAGAATTTATTAATTGGGAAGTGATGTCTTGCGTTAGATTATCATGATCATGGTGGACGGTGGACCATTGTAATATGATGTTTACAATATTTACGTTTTCTATGCATCATTTGGCTGTTGCAAGTTTTGTTAAATTTCCTTTTCTTTTCATTTTTTGAAGCTGGAGCGGACTTGGAAACATGGCTTCTACAGAGGCAATGCGCCTCTTTGTTAAAATACTAGAGGTTAGTGCAAAGTCATGTGCCTACATATCACTGTGCATCTAGCAGGTAACATTTTATTTTTACCATTTCTGGAGCAGGAAGAAGATCCAGGATGGTATTCAAGAGTGTCAAACTTTGTTTCAGAGCCTGTTGTGGGAGTTTCCATGATATGAATTTCTGCCATTCTTTGTTGTTGGAGTCTTCTGTCATTGTAATTTTGATCTTCAATTGCGCTATTAAATTATGTTGCAAAACCATTCTAGGAAATTTATGTATCGTGCAAGCATAAATGGCTTGTTTTACAGTTTAAATCTTAATGAAATAGCAACAAATGCGCAATATAAATATCCTGCAAAATATGGGGATTCCCAGTCTTCTTTGAGGAATTGAAATTTTATGTAGTTTCTTATCATTGTATGTCAATTAATTTCTTTTACATTTGTACCTTGAAAATTTTAAATTCAAGTTCTAAAATTCAGGTAATCTATTCCTTCGTTTGGTACTCCATCTCTTGGCATCCTTGAATAACTCCTCCCTATCTGGCTCCACAGACGAGGGTGTCAATAATATATTAATTGCTACAAGAGGATTCATTTGAATGTCACAAAGTTGAAACTTTCATATTAAAGCGAGCAATTCAAATTATACTCTGTACATGTTGTATAGATTTATATGCCTATGTAAGAGGAGGCAGGTACTCAACTTATTGATAGTAGAGTAAAGCTTTAAAGTTCTTTGTGTATGTTGACACCCTAAACATGAATCTTTTTAGAAAGCTTGATCAGTACTGCAGGCCTTACAATATGCTCTTTTCTCTTAAAAAGTCTTTTGAGTTTATTTGTCGGACAAATATTCCTGGAGCATTCCGGTGTTGAGTTTTACTGGTTAATCACTAGTGGCAACACAGTAACCATTAATACGCATCTGCATCAACTAGTTTTAGTTCTCATCATAACAAAACATCAATCATGGTATGTTTCTAAAATGTCAGCGAGGGCGGGTCTATCATAGATTATTTCAGTTATCTCACATCTTTTTGTTTGCTGGAAATAGGTTAAGTTGCCTGATTCTAACTGTACATTTTTGTATTACTTCTCAAACAAGTAGCTACAAACAACTTCCTGGATTGCCTCTTTCTATACATCAGCTTAGTTTCTTTGATTTAAACTCGAACCATCCCACAGTCCCACAGGACAATATGGTTCTCTTTGATGGACGTGAATCCATGGATAACACTACGATCATTGTTTATTGGAATTTGGACGTAACTTTTGTCATCTCGTATACATGCATTATGCAGCTTTGGATTCTGTTGGAAGTCTGTGTTGCATTCATTTTCGAATATGCCTGGTCTTTGAATTTCTTTTTATCAGGGAACCTCTGATGTGTAAAGTTTGTAGTGGATTGTATTTATCTGCATATAGTGATTTATGCTGCTGAAGTGAGGTGAGGTATAGGCGCCAGGCTCGCGCCTTATAAGCCATTTTTCTTTTCCCTCTTTCGTCATGTTAAGAAAATCAATTTCTAGTATGTGTTACCAGTAAAAAAAAATCTGGTTCATGACTAGTTTTACCTAGTTTCCTAAATTTCTCAGAAGTTTTTCACAAAGTGATGGGAGGTAGGTTTTTGACCAATAGATAAACTTGCAAAGAAGAGGTCAATGATTATATTTCCGTGGTTGTGTCATATTTGGGGCACCAAACCAAACATTTTGAACAAATAAAGTTGCATGCTCATACCATGAAACGCATTATGGGGTGAGCTACAGAATAGTCACTATAGCTAATTGTGGTGAAAATTTTATTTTTTTACCCGTAAGTCATGTATGGAAACCAGATAAGATCACAAGGAAATCCGTTGAAGTGGAAACTTTAAGCATTGACATTACAGAATGAGTTTTTTGTTGTTGGAATTCCCATATCCACTTCATTCTGATTTTACTTTGTATTGTTCAAGTAGTGATTGTGGCTGCGTCAAGTTGTTGGAGGTCAAAGGTTCTTGGCAGTTGGGTACCACATGAAATTTGATGTGTTCTCAGGGCCCTATTTGGTGAATTATGCAGGTTTAAGGGGCATTTTGATGGATTTATTGGCATATTTTTAGATGCTATTGTAAACATTCTGGAAAAATTGGTTTGTTAGTATTTGTCTTGGGCCAAAAAGAATGCCATCAGTTCTCATATTGGTATTTTAACCTAGTGCAAGGAAGGATCTATATAGAAGTGTGCAAATGTGTCTAACCCTCTCTTTCTCTACTTATTCTATTGTATAAGTTCCAGTGTTGGGAGCTTTATTGTCGAGTTTGTGCTTCTCATTTAGTCGATGCTTGTTTCACCAACTTCCCTAGCAATACTTTCATGGATGGCGGATGCTTTGAAGCAATTCAAAATCTAGTCGCTTCATCTATATCCTTTATTTGTCTGAATGAAATAAGGTTGAAACAAACTCTTAATAGCAAATTAACTGAAGAGTGCATCTTCCTAGAATCTCCTCTACATTGTCCTTACTTCTGCTTTGAACCTTCTTCTTCCCCTGATTTTCCATTTTTACCATCTCAGCATATTCCAGAAGTTGCAGCTGTTTCTGAAAATGGAAACATCTCTCCAGAGACAAAGACTATTCCTACTGATAATGGCAGTCTTTCAGAAAATAAGGATAAAGATATTGTATCTGAAGGTCCTGGAGTAGTTTGTGTATATGACAAGTGGGTGGCACCACCAGTATCTGGCACACGACCAAAAGGCCGATACGAGGTTTGGTTTCTATTGTCCTATTATGCTCACAACGGCGTTTCTGTTGCGTTTTCCTTGGGTTTAAACTTTTATAACAACATTCGTAGCATGGAGCAGCAGTTATTGGAGATAAATTTTACATATTTGGTGGAAACCATAATGGTCGTTACCTAAATGATCTCCAGGTATTGGAATTTAAGTTTTAATACCTGTATATGCTGAATGTGTGTGAGATTCCTGTATCACAATTTAAATAACTTTCTCGTCTAGGGAAACTTTCATACAGCTGGATTAGTGATGAGCCAGAAAACTAGGAAACTTTCTGAGTTTTATTGTAGAAACACCACCGAATGTTACCAAACACTTCACAAAGTGTTTTTTGGTGTCCTATGTTCGTAATTTTTACCTTCTTGAATTTCTGTGTCATAAGCAATGCCCCATACACCTTTCTGGGGGTCAGTTGTACATGATAAGTTTCTGCTAAATTTTTCTTTTTCGGTTTCTGGAGGTACGACTTTTGTACTTTTTTTGGGGTTTAGGTTCTGGATATGAGAAGTTGGACTTGGTCCAAAGTTGAAATTCAGGCAGGCAAAGATGGCCTGCCAACTGCTTGTGCGGGCCATTCCTTGGTAAGTATTGAGATCACTGTTTAACCTTTCTGAAAAGTTAAATAATAATAATTATGTTATGATCAGTCTCGGGTATTTCAAGTTTTTCTCTGAGTTGTATGACCTATCAGCATGTCATCTCTCAGGTACCATGGGATGGAAATAAGCTTCTTTCAGTTGCTGGGCATACGAAGGATTCTTCCGAAGCATTACAAGGTTCAAAATCTTATTGCAAACCATCCAAGTATTTCATTTTTGAATTTTTTTAACTTTCAATTTTTTTGAACTAAATAGGTATTGTTTTGAAATTTACTTTTGGATTTATTTGTGTGATGCCGAAGAGATGTGTGATGATATCTGAGTAACAGTTCCTTGTTTTATTTCATCACGTAGTTGAAACAAAATAATAGGTTTTATGTCTTTGTCGTTTCAATTCACATTATTGCCGTTTATCACCATATGAACTTGAGTTTTAGACACCTGAAGTTGTTAGGTTGATGCAACAGAATTTATGTACTTATGTTTGTTGCTAGAATCCGTTATTTCAGTTGACTTCATATCAATGGGTGGTTTCTGAAGTCCATTAAGATGATTTTTCACATGATTACTGAGCATCCTCCTTACTTTAATCTGTTTTAGTTTTGCACCTCGATGCCTTATTGATACATGATTACAGTTAAGGTGTTTGATCTGCAAACTTCTGCCTGGTCAACCTTGAAGACATATGGAAAACCTCCGGTAAAAATTTCTGCCTGACAACGATAATCTTGATTTAAAGAAATGAATGAGATTTATGGTTCCCCAGTTCCGGGTTTATAATTTTTTGTACGGCAATAAATTAAGGTAGTTGCTTTGTTGATGAATTGGTTAATGTAGGTCTCTCGCGGAGGGCAGTCAGTGACCCTTGTCGGAATGACACTAGTCATATTTGGTGGACAAGATGCCAAGAGGTCTCTTTTAAATGATCTGCACATTCTAGACTTAGAAACCATGACCTGGGATGAGATGGACACAGTGTAAGATTTCTTTTTTTGGCAATTTTAAGACCTGACATTTGGCCTTCAGACTTCTATACCAATTTAAGACCTGAACATTTGGCCTTCAACTAGAATTGGGTGACCTTCATTCTTATTTCATCGTATCCATTTGATAATATTTTCCACTTACCTCGTCTCTGTTTCAGCTATAGAAGAGTAGTTTCTCATAACAGATTAGCATCTTGATTAGTCTTTGTGTATATTTTTCTCTCATCAATTCTATAGGGGGGTGCCACCTTCTCCAAGGTCTGATCATGCTGCTGCGGTACATGCAGATCGTTATCTTCTTGTATTTGGTGGGGGCTCGCATGCAACCTGCTTTAATGACCTTCATGTTCTCGACCTTCAAACTGTGAGATAAATTATTTAACCTTGTAACATTATTAGTTGTCAGAATTCGATGAATTCCTAAAATCCCAAGTTCTTCTCTATGTTTATTATATTTTGACGTTGATGTAATAGATGGAATGGTCAAGACCAATACAGCAGGGTGAGATCCCTAGTCCTCGGGCTGGCCATGCAGGTGTTACAGTTGGAGAGAGTTGGTTCATTGTTGGTGGAGGGGACAATAAGAGTGGTACCGATTTGATATCTGATTCAGTCCCTGATATTCAGAATTTCACAGCTTATTTATACGTGGACTTAGAATTTGTTTGGCTAAACTTATCTTAATAATTTTATAAGCTTTTGGAACTTGTATGATGCTTTGGTAACTTATAAGCCAGTTACATATTATTTGAAAATTAAGCTCTTGTGGCAAATAACTCCAACTTATGAGTTCTGTAGACATCTTATAAGATGATTATAAACTTTTACTCAGGTTTTTGGTGAACATTCTAATGAAAAATTGTTAAATTATAAAACTTTTGATTGTGCTATTTTCAATGAGCTAGAGCTTTGGGGTCATGTACTTTCGACATTGTCTCAGAGCTAGGAGGTCAATGGATTAAGATGCCAGGAACGCTAAATCCACATATTCTTAAGCTGGTCTTGGGTGCTTTTTTATTGCCTGAAACCTGACCAACACTCGCATGTACGTCATGGGTACTATTGCCGAACACATATTTCCTGGTTTCCGGCTTACACTTGTGGGTTGTGTTAAGTATAAATCTTTTGATTGTGTTGTCTTCCATGAGCTCAAACTTTTGGGACAAATGTTTTCAACAGAGATCTTATAATGTTTACAGACAAGATGTTAAGAGCTTATAAGAGTTTAAAAAAAGTAAAACTTACCCTTACATCCCAAGCTCCTCTCAAATTGATTTTTTTCTCCATATTTTCGTCACTTGTCTGTGCATTTTGATTTGTTTCTCTTCTGCTTGATCATTTTTTTAAGGCGACTTATTTGATGAAAACAATTTAAGAGGTTAATTTTTAAAATAAGATGTAAGAGCTTAAAATTAAAACATCTTATAATAACTTGTAAAAGCTCATAAGATTTTTAAGATAGCCAAACAAGCTCTTTAGTGGCAGTGCTTGCCAACTATCCATGGTGTGCTCTATGTAATGATTTGTATAATTGTATGTGTTGAATTTTGTGGAGCATCATGGTTTTCATGTAGTACAAGAAAAACTAGGAATTCATTAAGCTGGTAAATTATTGCATGTTGATTGAGAGATGCATCTAGAAATTTTTGAACTGGCTCCCCAGTTTTTCTCTCTTGAAGATAATTTTGGTGAGTTTCTACAGTACTGTAGTTGATCCTCATTAGTTTAATCTGAGAAGCATTTGTTTCCTTATGGTGATTTTCCATTCAAATTCAACGTTATTAATTGCAACACAAAGCTTTTAAAATTACTGTTCCAAGATTTTCGTTTTGAAGATTAGGAGTTCCAATCAAACATTGTGCCTGATATTTCTTAGGTTATGAGGGATTGATACCCCAACTGTTTTCACTGCCAAAGATCATTGCCCTCCCTCTTTTGGCGTTTGTTCTTGTTATTCATATGCAAGGTTGTAAATGGCGGGAGGCGGTGGCGGGGCGGTCACCGCCTCGGCCGCCCAGGCGGTGCCTAGGCGGTTGAATTTTTTAAAGTAATTTTTTTATAGATAATCATGCAATATAATCACAAATAATCATCATTTTTTATGTAAGATGTCTAATTAAATAATGTTTAAGTACAAAAGAACTTCATACAATATAACATCTAGATAACGTGCAAATAAATATATAAATGCAAACTAAGCGAGGTGTGCTAGGGTTTTGAGATTTAAAATTAGTTGACTTTGACTAGGTTTTTAAAATTTGTTGATTACAACTTAAAAATGTTGACTGCCTGGCCTCGCCCGCCTCCTCGCCGTCTCGCCCGCTTGCTCATCGCCTCCACCCGCCTTGACCGCCTGTCCAACACCGTATAGCTTGGGCCGTCTAAAACACCCGTTTTATGCGTAGGCAGTGCGGTCGGGCGTAGGCGGCTGCCTCGACCACCATTTAGAACACTGTTCATCTGTTGTTTCACCTGTAATTTTCCAGAAAAAAAAGATGCCGACTAATGTGAACATTCAAAGTGTATCAAGTTTCATCAATTCTCGTTCTTATCTTGAGTTAATATATTTTTCGATACTTTGGAAAATTTACTTTTTTTTTTCCTTTTTTCCCATTTTCCATCAGTATTCTTTTGAGAATATTTGTTGCTATGGAAAACCCTGGACTCATTTGTGCGATACTCTTCAAATTTGCCTCTCTTTTTTATTCATGCAGGAGTTTCTGAAACTGTTGTCCTTAACATGTCCACATTGGCATGGTCAGTTGTTACTGCAGTCCAAGCACGTGTTCCTCTTGCTAGTGAGGTATTTCACTCTGTAGAAAAATATCAATGAATCTAACAACTCTCTATGTCATGCTCCCTTTTTTATATGTTTGTCATAGTCTATATTTTGGTTGTACAACTGAATAGTGTGGATTATGCCGTGTTTATATTTGAATCCAAATGCCTCACGCCCTCACCATCATGTCCCTAGCCAAATTAATTGGCTAACAGGAGTATGGTAAGTTCAAATTTGTATCCTCTTGACCATTAAATCGAAGACTGATTAGGTGGAGATGGACCAAAAGGCATCGCTAATTAGTTTGAGGATGCAATGATCTAACCTGATGAGGTGCAGGTAGATGGTGTATTATTTTATTGTACTGATAGAAGTGTGTGAATTTGCTCATTCAGCCTCAGCTGAAAGTCTGATGGTGTGATCTTCAATAATGCAACAACTCCTTTGTTTAATTTTCTCCGAATGATTTGCAAAAGTACAAGTACTTAACGGCAAGTTTTAATGCCCTTTTCATTGCTTTTATTTGTACAATATTAGCTGTCCAATTTGCAAGTATCATTTAGTGATGTAATATGATTAATGGTTGAGCATTTTTGTGATGGTTTCATTCTATAACGTTTATCTGGAGGCATCGTCAAATATGATTAAGCTTTGCCGTCCCAGTTTCAACTAATAAGACCTACCCATTATGTAGCTTGAAGATGTCATGTTTTCCATTTTAGCTCCTTTCAATTTCCATGGTTTAACATTTGTTCAGAAAAAGTTACCATGGAAAATTATTGCCAAGACTGAAAGCTTGCACTTGATGCTAATATTTTAGAGCTAAAACTTATTTACTATGTTTGGTTTCATTTTTTATGTTAGGAGAAATATTTTGGGAAAAGACTTTGTGTGATGGATATATGGGACAAAAAAGTTAGCTTGAAATTATTTTCCGAGTGGATAATTTTTTTACCATGCAGGTCAAATTAAGTAAGAATTTGTTTGGTAAATATTATTAAAATATATCCGAATTGATATTTACGTTGGTAATGATTAGGAGCTAGATATTTTAAAAATAAAAATGAGTGTATTAGATTGAAATATAATACAACAATAGAGCAGTTTTTGGCAGTGCCATATAGTTGAATCAAGTGAAATGATTTGTTGGTTGGTTCAAAATTGATGAAAATATATCTGGGAAAATAGATTTAAAATGAGTTAATTGTATTTGATTTTATTCTTGGGATTGTGAATTGATCTTACGTTTTAAAGGTAACTCCTCATTCTTTTTCATTTCTAAATCAAAGCACCTGTTTATTTGTACTGAAAGAAAGATGCTTTTTTTCCTACTTCACTGAGAAAATTCCACAAGGACTCTATGTTCTTGAGAGAAAACTTGGATTCACTCCAAAGTAGCTAGATGGAAAGGAAGACATGACTGTTCTCTGTAAAGAACTATTGTATGTTCATAATTTCTTCTAGCTTCCATTTTTCTGAATTTACTTCAATGGCTCTTAGATATGTTCGTACTTTGGAGCAATCTTTTAAATCTATGTCATGCATGAAAAATATTCTTTTCTTAATTGCACATATGTGTTAAACCATGAACCTCTTCATGGAAGCCATCAATAATGGTACTGAGGCCCCTTGGTGAAGGAACCTTCCATTAACCGTTTTGGGTTGAGAATTTCTCCCTGTACGTAGATGTTGGTTTTCTTGATAATAAATTGGATGTCAACTAACAATCAATCCATCGGATGTGTGGATACAACAGAGTTTTTGTTTATTCATGACTTACAAACGAGTTTAAATTTCTGTTTTTAGGGTTTGAGTTTGGTAACGAGTTCCTATAGCAGCGGAGATATTCTAGTTTCATTTGGAGGCTATAATGGGAGGTACAACAATGAGGTCTGATAGTCCCTTGTTTCCCCCCCTTTTTTTGGCATTTGAAAGGAGTTGAACTTATTCAATAATTTCATATGGTTTTGCTTGCTGCAATTAGGTCCATGTACTTAAACCGAGTCATAAATCAACTTTACAATCAAAGATGTTGGAGAACTCAGTGCCTGATAGCTTATCAGCTGTTCAAAATGTCACCAATGCTACTAGAGATGTGGAGTCTGAGTTTGAGACTGGCCAAGAAGGAAAATTAAGAGAAATTGTTATGGATGATGTTGCATCAGAACAAAGGGTATGTGCTGTTGATTATTATTAATTTACCATTATTTCTCAGATGTATTCCCTTATAGCCTTGACATCGGTTAGGTTCCAATTTTTGAACCCAAACTAATTTTGAATTTTTACTGAAGAAAAAAACATAGCTCTGGGAAGTCTTCAAACCAATTAAACATGTTACATCTTTCTATCATTACGAAATATGATATGTCCAATCTTTTTTAGTGTTCTGTGCTACATATTGCATCTTTTTTTCTTTTTTCCTTCAAACTAATAATTCTCTTTTTGACCTATATCATTTTGATATTTCTGCATAATATTTACGATATTAATGTATGTGAATAATGGTATAATGAAGAGGCAGTATGACAAACACTAGACTGTATATATTTAGCGTCATTAATTACTTTTAATAAGTGAAAGCTTATCCATAGATCGCCCATTGTTGCTTCTCTGCAAGATTTGGAATCAAACCATATGTTTTAAATTCCAGTTCTATTTGTGATTCTTGAGCCTAAACCAGAGAATAGTTTCTTTTTCAGTGTTAGATGGTTCCAATCTCAGGTTATGATTCAAAAATCGTACAGTGGTAGGTCCTATTCCCATTGATATCGTCTCTCTGATAATAGTGAAACTTATATGCACTAAAATGGCTGGGTGTCGTTTTTTATTTCATTTATAATTATATTTTTTCGAGAAGTAGAATGCACATTGTTTCTCGTTGATTTTGTGGATCTGAAGGGTAGTTTACATATATTTTGTCTATTATTTTAACTTTGTTGATACTGAGATAAACCTCTTCCTTGGTTGTCTTGAATATGCACCTTTTATTATGTCCTACTGATACTTGTCTCGCAATATTTACACAATTGTGAAGATTGCTGCTGTCATTATTTTAATTTCTTCAGTGTAGTTGCTTAAAACTTTGGTGATGGTATTTAACTCTTATTTCTGTAACACCCCTTCCTGAAGAATTTCCATATCTATGTTTTGGTCAGGCTACCAAGGGTGAAGAAACAAACAAAAATCTTCTTTCATCCCTTAAATCAGAAAAGGAAGAACTACAATCTTCTCTCTCAAAGGAGAAAATGTGGGCACTCCAACTGAAGCAAGAATTGATGGAATCAGAAACTCGCAACATGGATCTGTACGAGGTAAAATCTTGATTTCTCAATTATATATTTGAAGTAGTATTGGATTGTTTTTCTTTCAAGCCCATAGTGTGGGGGCCTTCAATGAGTTTTAATTATTTCACACCTGTTCTTACTTTACAAAAAAATTAACAGAAAGTTGTTTAAAAAATATCTGATTTAGAGTCTCGTAAACTATTTCAAATTCCTCTTACAAATAGGATCGACTCAACAGTGAATAATACAAAATTGAGTCCTATAAGTTTACAAGGTGATTCTCAACTTGTACCGTTGTGTCTTTGGTTCAAGAGATGAGTTTCAGGTTTGTAATACTTTGGCCGACTTAACAATGAGCATCCGGTGTAGGAATTAATGATTTTTCTATTATCACTTCCTGAATCCATTACGCATAGTTCAACACAAGTATATGCAAAAGGATACACCGGCGACTTCTCACGTCCTTATTTTACGATAATGAATGACCGAAGTTCAGAGAAGAG